>NC_083438.1:1766115-2066115 GCF_020745735.1 Hemiscyllium ocellatum
TTTAAGGTAGAGGGAGAAGAACAAGGGGGAGCACACTATTAAAGTGAAGGCTTTGAGATTTAGATAGCACAGAGGATCGCTTTTTAACCAGATGATTTTGGGGTCTGGAATGCACTACCGGAGAGGGAGTTATCACGGGTAGCCCCACAGCTGTTACAAAGTACTTGGACGACCTCTTGTAGTGTCATAACATTCCCAGCTATGGGGCTCGTGTAGAAAAGCGGGACTAATATAGACCGTGCTGTATTTCTGACGGTGCAGAGTCTATGCTTCTATGAGTGTATGGTTGTGCAATGTCAATCATTAAGAAGCTTAAGACAGGAAATTGTGTGCTTCAGAACACTCTATATGCACAAGGGTAATAAAAATGAACTTGTAATAGCTTCACAAAGTACGTCAATCACAAAATTAAAGCAACCGAAGGTGCAGTGTCTTTACCGTCTGAAACCAGAGAGTGGAGAATGGAGAAGAGGGAAATGGCAGAACTATGCAGCACATATTTCAGTTATGTCCTCACAGAAGAAAACAAAACAAAAAAAATCTTCACAGCAATACTAGGAAAGTTTAATCTGATGAGACAGAAAAAGGGAATAAAATAAAATTAACCAATAAACGTGATGGAGAAAGTATTTTAACTGAGAGTAATGGGCTGAGAAAAAGGCAACAGAGATTTATCAAATGGGAATCGTATTTATGAAACTGACTTTCAACAAAACTATGGAGAAGCAATCAAGGCAATACCACCGGATTTTCAGAAAGGTTTTTGATAAATCCACAAGCCTACTATGCAAATTTGAATCGTATGGGACTGAGGCTAACAGAAGGGCATGGATTTAGAATAGGAGAGCTAACAGGAAACAGTGAGTAGGAAAAAAATCAATGTTATTTAGGGCAGAGGACTCGGGGGTGTAGCACGATTCAGTGCTTGGGCCCGAGCTATTTCAAATACACACCAAACTTTTGTTAGAGGGAATCAAATGCAATATTCCCAAGCCTGCTGATGGCATCAATCGATGTCAGATTATGAGAGGGTGAGGAGAATGTAAAAAATCTCCAAGGTGACTGAGGTAAGTGGAGTGTCTGTGCAAATACTGGGCAATGAAGAACAATGTGGATAGATGTGACGTTGTACCCTTTGATGGGAAAAAGAGCACGGTAGCCTACCATTTGAAAAAAGGTTGGAAAATGTTACTCTATGAAGGGAAATATGCTTCTTTTTTGTTTCATTCATCACCAACCTCAGCCGTCTATACAGGGCAGTGAGGTCTGAAGCCAGAAGAAAATACTGGGAATGGCATTGGGACATTTACCAGTGTACATAGACTCACCAGGTGGGTAGCTGTATCATTGAAAAGGATCTGGATCGCTCTGTTCACTAGTCACTGAAAGTAATTTTTGCAGGAACAGAAAGCAGTTAGGAAGGTAAATGGTGTGTTGACCTTAATTTCAAGGGGATTTGAGTCCAGATGTAAGGGTGTTTTACTGCAGTTGTTCAGGGCCTTGGTGAGACCCCATCTCGAACATTGTGCTGTATTGTGTGTAGTTTTGGTCACTTTGCCTAATAAAGGACAAACCTGACATTGAGGGAGTGCAGTGAAAGATGACCAGACTGATCTCTGGGATGACAGGTTTGTTGTGGGAGCAGAGTTTGGGACAACTGGGCATGTATTCCATCGACTTTAGGAAAATGAGTGGAGATCTCAGTAAAATATGTAAAACTCTAACAGGGCGAGAGAGATTAGAAGCAGGGATCATAACTTTGGAGCCATTTCAGAGACCATTGAACAGTTTATCACATGTCTGCGCGTCTGGAGTCATTTTTAAGGCCAGACCAGGAAACCACGGGAGATGTACTTCCTGAAAGTACATTGGGGAAGCAAACTGCTGTTTACAATCGACATTTGCTTCAGGGTAACTATTACTGGTACCTGATTTTAAATCTCGATATTTTATTAATTGTTTTTAACTTCCACCAGCTGCCAGAGCATTAGCCTGGTCTGAATTAGTAATCCAGTGACGTTTCCACAACAGCACCATCTCCACATGAGGACCTATCTGAAACCATACTGCGCAGGTTATTTCTGTGCTACTTGACAGCTCTGTCAAAAATAACTTCCACCAATTTGACTGTCGTAGTTGGACTGAGGGGGAGGGAATTGGTCAGATTGTAATTATACTCCTCTCAGCGGACTGGATCTATCTGAGTAATTTTCCGCATTCCCAGGGAGATGTCAGAGTTGGAGCTGGAATGAAACAGCTTCCCAGGGACACGGCTTGTTGTGCAGTCCTATTGCAGGAATGGGGTCAGGGCCCATTGCCTTTGTCGTATCAACTGTGTTCAGCTGTATCTTCATGTCAAGTACAGTAAATCAAATTGGTTGAAGGCTGGCATCTGTGATGCTGTGGGCATCATGGCGAGGGTGAGATGGATCATTGATTCAACACTTCTGGCTGACGGTGTTGTAGGTGCTACATCCTTGCCTTTTACACTGATGTGCAGGGCTGCTCCATTATTTCGGATGGGGATGTTTGTGGATCCCTTTCATCCGTCATTTATTTCATCATCCATCAAAATTTATGACTGAATGTTGAAGGACTGCAGAGCTTCAATCAGATCTGTTGGTCAAGTACTGTAGCTTTAATGGGTTAGCACGAGGTTGAGCTTCACATGGTTCTGACCCAGATACATTCACCCACACTCGCCACTGAACCGTAGATCGTGTTGATGGTAATGGCTGACTGAGGAGATAATCCCGAGCAAAATATTACAGATTGTGTTTGAATGCGGGTCTTCTTCTCCTGCTGCTGTGGTCTACAGCACGACATAAATACGTAGTTTTGAGCTGCAATATCTGCAGTGGAATTCTGCCGTCTGTTTCCCGGTTGACATCGAGACCCATTCACCCATCAGCCCTATACGCAGTGACCTACTCTGGTTTCTGATGTGCTAATACTTTCATTTTGAAATCCTCATTCAGCTGAGGGTCGCTCCCCGGGTCATGCTTTCAATCTGACACATTCCACAAAAGCATTTAACTGATTTTAATTCAATTACTTAATTCATCTGCAGTTTTCCTTCAGAAATGCCATCTTCTGTATTTAAATTGAATGATTTTCCCTGTTTCTCTCGCTGACCATGACTAAGAGCTCCGAGGTGTCAGTGATGCCAGCCTTATGGAGTTTCAGAGCCAATGACTTCTTTGGATTCCCAATCATCTTCAACACATTGTATGTTTCCTCTTTTGGTTTGATGCCTTATCACTCATGGCTGCCATGTCCTCCCATGACTATGTTGCAATTCCTTTGAGATGAATTTCTGATATCCTCTGAATTATCCCCAGAAACTCCTGCCATTGCTGCTCCATGGTATTCCCTGTTCGGCTCCCCTTCCAATTAACTCTGCCCAGTTCCTCCCACATGTGTTTGTACTTACGTTACTCACTTATAATCAAATTACATCAAGAAGAGAGCAATAGACATAAACCAAAAGAAGGAGTTTTGAGAAATGGGACAGGAAGAATAATTGGGTAATCTATTAACTAGATAAAAAGAGAGAACGAGCGACAGAATATAGATGTGGAGATAAGAAAAATGAGAAAACTAGATTATCGACAGAAGTAAATGTACATCCCTCAATGTTTTGGCAATTCCTGTGTGCTGTGTTCCTTTGTACAGTGCATGTACAACAGAGTAATATGTTCAAATGCTGAGTCTGATGCCAGAATATTTCTCTCCAGTAATGTTACAGACGCTAGATTCGGAAAGAACCCAGCAGGTCAATATATGTAATTCCTGGTAGAAAAGGGATTAACTGAAATAAGTTGGGACACCATAACCAAGATTTATAACGCACATTCTGAAAAGAATGAGAGACAAGAGTAGGGAATCCCAGAAAAGGTTGTTAAACGTTGAGAGAAGGGGAACATATCACTTCAGATGAGGACCAGATAATGTGTTAATGCTTTATAAATGTTATACATCATGTGCACCATTGTTCGTTAACTGTGTCTCCGTTGTTCATTCAGTATGTGTTGTACACATATGAACAATCTTCCTTATCTGAACACACACTGATTAAACATTGTACATAAAATCATTTTTCCTCTATTTCAATTTGTCCTGTTGTCGTGCTACGTGGATGCATGAACACAAACTGGGAACCAAAAGACATGACCCACTATCACTAGTTTCCGTACATACAGGCAAAGAAGGACACCACTTTGACTGGGACTATACACACATCCTCGGACACGCAAAACAAAGACACGCATGAAAGGTCTGAGAGGCATGGCCTTCTAACCAGAAGTACATTAATAAACACATCATTTTAGATCCTATCTACCTTCCCTTGAAAAAAAAACTGGAAATGACATCACCCAACTTAAGAAACCAAAACCTATAAATGGAGAGGTGGGACATACCACCAGTACGTCACTGGAGACTGTTACTGATGATGTTACCTAGTCATCGTGACGAATCATCTGAAAACAAACCTTCCAGCTCAGCGAGTTAACCTACATACTTATAAATTGTTATTTTTCTTTTAATAGTGGAATTTGGGACGACTTTGTCACCCATGTTTTAACAGAGTACGAGGCGAGGTGAGCTTTTCTGGGTGTGTGGTTTTAATTAACAGAGGGGTTCGACATTGACATCATAACGGTTTGACTGCTCATCGTACGGGATTTGAACAGATTTGGGTACAAAAGGACCCAGTAGATTCCATCACTTGGCAGTTAGTGACCTAGGCCTCCAAATCAAACAGGTGAGAAAATGCATTTAATTTTGATTCCGTGTGGTTAGTTAAATTATAAGAAGTGGATTTTAACATTACTAAAGAGGTTCTGGGGTTGTTTCCAAAATTTGCCAAGAAGGCGTAGAAAGACAAAGGAAGGGCAGATTTTTAGAATTAACAAGTATATTAGAAAAGGGTTTCACCAGTAACAAAAGAAAAGCTGAAATTGTAATTGAGATGGTCAAGCACTTTGGTGTATCAGAGGAATAGGCAACTGCAGGCGAGTTAAAAAAAAACTTAAATTGCACATGTAGCAACAGAGCTAGCAATAAAGAAAGACAGAAAGAGATAGAGAAAAAAGAGAAAGAGAAAGAGAGGAAAAGAGAGGGAGAATTTGAAATTCAGAAGTTTGGAATTAGGTAAAAAAGTTAAATGAGCAGGATGAGGATGAAGGGATAACGTAGGGATGTATACAACTATGTTGATATATTGCCATGTTTCGGTGAGGAAAATGTCAAAAACGTTTTATTATATTTGCAAAATTGGCTCGGCAGATGGTGTGTCAAGTGAACTTGTGGATAATGCAAGTTCAGACTAAGCTGCTGGGCATAGCTTGAAAGATATGTGCAGTGCTGTTACAAGAGGGAACAAGAGATTATGCAGAATTCAAACTGGCTATTGAGAGTGCTTATGAATTTGTACTAGAAGCATGTGGACAGCTGTTCAGAAATATAGAGAAGGAACCAGATCAGGATGATGTTGAGTTTAAAATAAATAACCACAGATATTTTGAGAAATGGGTGCAGGCCTTAAAAATGGACAAGATCTGTGAGGCCCGAAGGGAGATTATTCTGCTGGAGAAGTTTAAAGACCCAACTCCAGAGATGGTAAGAATTTATGTGAATGAATTGAAAGTTCAAGAAATGATAAGCACGGCAGAAATGGCAGGTAAATATGCATTGGTGCATGAGATGAAATTTAGCTTCTGGGAAGATTTTCATCCTGTGAGCGTTAGAAATTGGGAGAAGGTGAGATCCTATACTACAAAGAGAACAGTAGAGCACACTGACAATAGTTTACCACAGGTGAATAAACAAGTACAAGGGGGTTGATAGGAGGTGAAAGACCTCAGGTGTTCTCACTATAAGGGAGTGGAACACATAAAATTACAGTATCGATGGTTTAAGAAGGGCACTGGGAAAAAGTGTTTTCGCTGCAGTAAGCTGGGACACACCGTGCGGGGCATTGAAAGACACTTTGGGCAAAGATGTGGTAAAAAGCTTAAGCCAGTGGCGTTTGTTAACCTGGAAAAGGAGACTGCAAGTGGAGCTGAGGAGCTTCAGGAGAATGCACAGCCGAAACTGTGGTTGGGTATGGAATCAGTGCCTGATCTCCATAAAGAATTCGCCACTTTGGATAAACTTTCCAACGAAAAAAAAACGGGGTGGGGTAAGGAGGACAAGAAGTTACAATTTTGTGAATTACGGAATCTGCTCATTCTCTAATAGTTGAGAAGTGAGGCGCCGGAAAAGCACAACAGATCAGGCAGCATCCGAACAGCAGGACAATGGACATATCAGTCATAAATCCATCGTCATGAATGTGGCGGGGGACAAGGGGGCTGAAAGATAAATAGGAGGATAGGAGCTGGGCTGTTGACAGTGTCACTGGGAAGGAGATAAGAAAATATAGGTGGGAGTGATAGTGATATGTTGGAGGGTAGGGAGGAGTGAGTAGGTGGGAAGGAAGATGGACAATTAAGACAGTTCAAGAGGGCGGTCTAATTTGAATGGTTGGATCTGGGATTTGGGTGGAGAGGGGAGAAATTTGAAATTGGTGAAGTCGATGTTGATGCTGTATAGTTTGAGGGTTCCAGCTGTCCCACCACCTATCCAATTCACCCTCCTCTCCGACCTACCACCATCACCCCCACCTGCATCTATCTATAGCCTTCCAAGCTCCCTTCCATCCAGCTCCACCTCCACTCTCCTGTTTAATTCTCAATCCACTTCCCCCTCACTTAACCCCACTTTCCTGATGAAGGATTTATGCCTGAAACGTCAACTCTCCTGCCCCTCGGATGCTGCCAATCTGCTGTGCTTTTCCAGCCTCACACTTTACAACTTAGATCTCCAGCATCTGCAGTCCTCACTTTCCCTCGACCTCTAATAGTAAGAGATGGAAGGATTTTCACTGTTTCTGACATGTTACTCAAGAGCCTGATAACTTGTAGAATGGGGACAGAAACTAAGCATTCCCTTGTGTAACATCAGGTTGGAGTGCCAAATCAAGATTGGGGAAGTAACAGGGTGAGTGAGTGACACGGTGTCCGTTTCAGGAATACAGTTTGTTCTTGGGAATGATTTAGCAGGATGCAATTTGGGAGAGGTACCCCTTGTGGTGGAGAAGTCAAAGGAAGACTAGGGAACTGGGGAATTAAAATGAAAATATCAAGGATTTTTCCAGACTGTGTATTAACAAGATCCCACTGTCATAAGTTACAGTAGGAAGGAAAAACGAAACGAAAAAAAACAGAGGAGTTGATGTTCAGTGAACTCACAACCTGTTTGACGTAACGATGCAGGAAATTTGTATATATTGTACACACACAGACACCTATATATATATACACACATACATACACACACGCACACACACACACACAAGGAATTAGAATATATTCTCGAACGTTATTAAAGATAGAATACTAAAATTTAAATGGAGACCACGACAGATTAGTTCAGAAGGTAAATGGACTGAGGTGCACCAGACTGTGTTACTGGTAGCACATAAACTAACTGCAGACTGTCATCTAGGTGTACAAACTCAGGCTAAGGTACAGACGCATTTCTAGTGGCCTGGAATGCACACGGACGTGGTTATTCTTTGTTGTGCATGTCATACATGCCAAATGGTAGGTACGCCACAGGCACTATTAAAACTTCTAGGGATAATTCCATTATGGAGTGTTAAGGCAAAAAGGGAGGTGGAGGAGTTGGAAGCTTTCTTTACTCACTGTGGGCTACGCAGTGTGATTCAGTCAGACCAAGGGTCCCATTTTACCACTCAACTGTTTAAGGACGTCATGGATAGCTTCAGCATGTAGCAGTTTAAATCAAGTGTGTCCCATACCAAATTACAAGGAAACTTGGAAAGTTGGCATTAGACAATATTAACAGTGTACTGTCAAAATTACACGAATGATTGGAATAAAGGCGTCTCAGTATATTGTTTGCCATTAGAGATGCCCCAAATAAATCTACTGACTTTATTTCCTTTGAATTAATATTCGTACGTGAAGTGAGAGTTTATTTGAAATTAATTAAATATAAATTGACAGGACCGAAATCGGAAATCTCACACTTGGATTATGTATCTGAGGTGAGGGAGAAATTACATGGAGTAGGTGAGTTAGCTAAACAGCACCTGAAGAGGGCACAGTATAGAATGAAGCAAGTGGCAGATACAAACTCTGAAACTTTAATCATTTCCTGTGGGGATGACATATGAGTATTGTCACCAGTGGTAGGAAATACCTTCAAAGCCAGTTTTAGTGACACCTTTCCAATTAAAAAAATGTTGAGTCAGTTAAACTATCTGGTAAAGATACCGTATATGACAAAAAGACTTAGAGTACGTCATGTGAATGAATAATGTTCCAGATACATTTAAGACTCAGGAACAGAGTTATGGCCAGATGAACAAATTGTGCAGTTTATCTGTATGATGTAGTGATCTTTAGCAAGTGACTGAAAGCTCAATGTTACTTTTGTCAGAATCTGTTGAACGATTACAAGAAGCAAGCTTGGTAGTAAACTTATAGAAAACAGAATTCACGAAGGAAGAGGACCCGTTCCTGGGGCATTACATTGGCCATGGAATGTTGACCCCATGGAACACAAGGAATTTCCAAAACCATTATCGAAGAAAGAGGTGTTCGATTTTTGGAACTGATTGGACTCTATCGGAACTTTGTTCCAAACTTCAGCAGCATATTGGCACCCCTGACGTATTTACTAACGAGAACACAGAATTGTGGTGGACAGAACAATGCAGGAAGACATTTGAGAACTGAAAATCAGGAGTAATCACCGCACCAGTTTTAGCTACACCAAATGTTTTGAAACCCTTTGAAAATTGTGTTTTATGCGAAGGATATGGGGGTCGGAAATGTACTGATAATGAAAGATGGTGAAGGAATTGAATGGCCAATTGGCTACTTGTTGAAAAAACTCAATATCCACCAGAAAAAAATGCAAAATCTCCATTATTGAACAAGAAAGATTGAGTTTCATATTAGTTTAAGTTTCGTACTGCCCTGAAAATATTTTAATGTTTATATGACAAACAAATTGTCGGAGACGGATGTGGACAACAACGACAAACCTCTCGCATTTTTTGGAATATTTAAAGACCAGAATATGATTCTATTTCATTGGGGTCTTATGTTACAGACTTTAAACTTAGAACATATACATTTGTGGGTCGTATTAGTGTGATACCAGATGTGTTATCATGGATTTAAAGGAAAATGTATAGATACAATTTGACTTATTCCAGTGTTATATATGTGTGCAGAATTAACATGAATAGTATAACTGAGATTAATACTTTTGTACTTCATAATAATGGGATTAAGAAATAAAGGAAAAGAAATGAAGCCATATTTTCAGTCTGATGGTTCATTATATTTCTGAAGGAGGGAGATGTTATGAATCCGAAAGTATCTCTGGTCACTTTAGGACAGAACGGGTTTTGCTGATTAGAAAGTACAGCCACAGATGCCAGCGAAAGGTCAGACTGTTCCAAGTGGCACCACTAGCTGGGAAATGCATACCTGAGTTTTGGTTGGTGTTTTGACAACAATTAAAATACAACCAAAGAGTTTAAATAACGATTAGCATACCAGAAACGAACGGAAATCGATACTAGTGTCTGGAAACTGGAAAGTATGAGATTTATTGTAACATGGCAAGTATATGAACCCAGCATTTTGAATACTAGACGGAGAGCCACAGAGTAACTGCTGTAGAGCAGGAGTGTTAACTGGTCATCTCAAACGCTCTCTGTCAAAGATGCATGTTTATGTCAAACCTACTTGCAGCAAAAAAAAACCCATGGAGATCAGTAGCTGGAAGAGTGAACACAGCGGGGAAGATAGAGAATGTGTGCTCTAGAGATTCTAATGTTTAATATGTGGGTTGTTGGAACAGCATAATTTTATAGAGTTGCAGTCAGATAGTAAACAGTTAAGAAAAGAAGGGCTTGTATTTGGGAATAGTTGTTTTTAGTGTTCACTATTAAAGTTAAGTAATAAACGTGTTAATTTTTCCTAATAATGGAAGGTAGGAGATCTGTGTCACTCATATTTTAACAGATTACGAGGTGAGGTGATTTTTTCTGTGTGTTTGGTTTTAATTAACAGAGAGGCTCGACTCCACCTTGTAAATGTCCATCCACGCTAACCCCATTTCCCTGCAGTCCTGCAGTTGGCCCATATCCTTCCAGTCCTTTTCTATCCACATATTTATCCAAATGCTTTGGAAATGTTGTTAATGTACCTCCCTCAACCACATCTGCTGGCAGCTCATCCACGTACCAGCCTCAGGTTCCCTTTTATTCCTTCCCTTTAACCTTAATATGATTCCCTCTCGTCCTCGATTCTCTAAACCGTGGAAAAAGACTGAGAGCATTAACCCTATCCATACCCCTCATGATCTTATGCAGTTCTATAAGGTCCGCACTCAGTTTCCTACTCTGTAAAGAAATGGTCCTAGCTTGTCCAACCTCTCCCTATAACTCAGACCATTAAGTCCTGGCAACGACCTTGTAAATTTCGACTTCACTTTTTCTAACTTAATAACATCCTCCCTATAGCAAGGTGACAAAACTGAACACAATACTCCAAGTTTGGCCTTACCAAAGTCCTGTGTAAGTGCAACAAAAATTCCAAACTTCTATACTCAATGTCCTGCCTGATGAAGGCCAGTGTGCTAAATGCCTTTTGCACTGCCCTGTCCGCCTGTGACTCTACTCTCAGAGAACCGTGCACCTGAACACCAAGGTCTCTCTGCCCACTACACCCCTTAAGGCCCTCCCATTCACCATGAAACTCCTAACTTGATTTGAGTTTCCAAAATGCAAGACCTCACACATCTATATTAAATTCCATTTGCCATTTCTCGGCCCACTTCCCCAACTGATTAAGGTCCTGCTGCAATTTCTGATAACCTTCCTCATTGATCGCGCTACCACTTATTTTAATGTCATCTGTAAACAGAATAATCATGCCTTGTACATTGTCAACCAAATCATAGACAACAAACAGCTATGGACCCAGCCTCCAGTCTGACAAGCATCCTTCCACAAAACCCTCTGCTTCCTACTATCAAGCCAACTATGTATCCAACTGGCCTGTTTCCCCAGCATTCCACGCGATGTAACCTTCCAGTGCAGCCTGCCCTGTGGTACCTTATCATAGGCCTGACTGAAATCCATAGAGACTACTTTTGCCGCTCTGCCCTCGTCAACCTTCTTGGTCACTTCATCAAAGAACTCTAACAAATTTGGGAAAAATGATCTTCCACTCACAAGTCTATACTGACAGGTCTGAATCAATAGGGAGTGTTGCAGAACAAAGAGACCTTGGAGTGCAGGTTCATAGCTCCTTGAAAGTGGAGTCGCAGGTAGATAGAATAGTGAAGAAGGCGTTTGGTATGCATTCCTTTATTGGTCAGAATATTGAGTACAGGAGTTGGGGATCATGTTGCAGCTGTACAGGACATTGGGTTAGGCCACTGTTGGAATATTGCATGCAATTCTGGTCTCCTCCTATTGGAAAGATGTTGTGAAACTTGAAAGGGTTCAGAAAAGATTTACAAGGATGTTGCCATGGTTGGAGGATCTGAGCTACAGGGAGAGGCTGAACAGGCTGGGGCTGTTTTTGCTGGAGCGTCGGAGGCCGAGGGGTGACCTTATACAGGTTTACAAAATTATGAGAAGCATGGATAGGATAAATAGGCAAAGTTTTTTCCCTAGGGTCGTGGAGTCAAGAACTAGAGGGCATAGATTTAGGGTGAGAGGGGAAAGATATAAAAGAGACCTAAGGGGCAACTTTTTTTTCACGCAGAGGGTGGTACATGTATGGAATGAGCTGCCAGAGGAAGTGGTGGAGGCTGGTACAATTGCAACATTTCAGAGGCATTTGGATGGGTATATGAATAGGAAGGGTTGGAGGGATATGGGCCGTGTGCTGGCAGGTGGGACTAGATTGGGGTGGGATATCTGGTTGGCATGGACGGGTTGGACCGAAGGGTCTGTTTCCATGCTGTACATCCCTATGACTCTATGACTAAGTAATAGGTGCTGTCCTTCATTGTAAGATGATTCGAGTACATAAGTAAAGCTACCTTCCTGCTGTTGTCGAGCCTTGCTGAGAGAGCATTTGGGGCACTCACTACAGATTTGATCTCCTTTGTAAGGAATGATCTCCTTACCACAGGCACGGGTGATTGTAACATTTGGATGGAGTGAATAAGCTGATTGTTTAATCTGTAGGGTTGTAGAGCCACGAAGAAATCGTGATGCTGAAACTCGAGGAGTGGAAGTGATCACTTATTCCCAAAACAGACGTTGACAGGGAGAGAAATTCCATACTTTACCCAGGATTGATTGGTTTGATTTATTGTCACGTGTACCTCAGTACAGGGAAACACTTTATTTATGAGCAGTGGAGGTAGATCATAGGAAGGATAGTCAGGTAGATCATAGGGTGGAAATAGGCTTGGACAGAGTAAGGCATACAGGTGACACTGCACAGGACATGAACTGGACAAGATTAACATGAGCAAGATCAGCATTATTTGAACTTAGAGAGTCCATTCATCAGTCTAATGTGGTTTTCCTAATACCTTATATGCCTTAATTAACTCGCCCCACGTTATTGTGCAGTCGGCGTGTAAACCCATACTGAATGTAATGTTGCTCACAATCCCCAACAGCAGCCACAATCCCTTACAGCTGAAACAGCTATTCACACCAGCTTCCGCCCTATGTAGAGAACATAAGGCTGTCTTCTCAGAGATGAAAGATGCCTTTTTGAGACTTCACACAAGGCATATGCTCACCACTAGAAAGCTACATTAAAGTCCACGTGTGTATCATAAGCAACTGAGCCGAGAGGAACAACGTGGAGCCGTCTTTGTGTGCACCCTCTGCTCCACTTGTTCATCATGTTAGAACATCAATTAGGAGATAATGAAGACTGCCGATGCTGGAGATCAGAGTAGAGCGTCGATTGTTGGAAAAGCATAGCAGGCCAGGCAGCGTCCGTGGAGCAGGAGAATCGACGTTTCGGCCATCAGACATTCATCAGGAATCAGCATAAATTAACTCATTCTGCCCCCGTGTAAGTGCATTGAGGTGGGAATGGCCTCCTACTGTTCCTGTATGAGTGACTCAACAGACTGAATGGCTTCTTCTTCTTCTAATTGGATAGGACCTAGGGCCTGACTGGTTACCCCTCTCTCCTGTTTGACAGCTCATTGTATGACTAGTGTGATGATGCTGCAGCTGTAAGAGGTTATTTTTTCCTGGTATCTTTTAAGAGAGAGATTGAACGCTCGTTACTAAGCTGGATAGTTATGATCACTTGAGTAACAACTAGAGAGGCCTTGTGTTTATTTTAATACAGACTGAATGGGTGTTGCCAGTTCTCACAGATTAGCATCTCTGGGTTTTGGTTTCTCAGTAACATCAGAAACTATTGGAGTCTCCACAGAGTTGGAAGCTTCAGTGAATGTCTCCTAGCTGCTACCCTCACTGAAATTTCTCTTGATGCTGTTTTTAATTCCTGGACTGGAGAAATGTTTGTGACAATCTGTGTCTGAATATATCTTTTTGCCAAGGGCTGTGTTTGTGGGATTTTCCTATATTGGTACAGTTCATTAGTAATAGTTCCTAGATCTATTATTCTGCTAACTTGTCCAATAGAATTACGTTATTCTAAATTCGTCTTTCTTTGGTTTCATTTAATCTTTCGCGTTTAAGTAGAGGTGTTTTGCCTCACACCGAGTGATTTGGCCAGTCGCATTGCATCTGGAACAAACACTTTATATTTCCTTTAAAATAAGAAAACATTAGAATCTTCACTCCCGCCTTTAAATATTTTTGAGGGGCTCTGGTGTGGCCCATCACACTAGACTCCTTCTCTTCCTGAGTAATAGGCTGGAGGCACTGAATGGGCAGTCCCTGTTCTTCCCCAATAATGTCAATGGGCTGAATGGCTTCCTCATATTCCTGTGAAACCAGCGTGAGGTACTGAATGAACTCTTGTTTTACTATGGCAATGTGCATTGCCAGGCAGTGCTTTTACATGAATGTTACAGACACTTTATCAGCACAGGCCTGAGTGGTGTCTGGGTCTTGCTGCACATGGACACAGACCAGTTCAGGAGCTGACGCGGGTCAAAATGTTCTGAACATTGTGGAATCTTCAGTGACCATCCCCACTTCTGATCTTATGTTTTGGAGGATGGGGGCGGGGAGACATTGATGAAGCAGCTGAAGCTGTTTGTGAAGAGGAAGCTACCCTAAGGATCTCCCACAGAGGTGACCCAGGACTGAGATGATGAACATCTTCCTTTGTGCCATGTTTGACTCCAAACACAGCAGAGTTTACTCTGATTCCCATTTGTTCAGCTCCTTGCTGTCAACAGAAGGCAACCACTGCCTTGATATCAGGGCCAGTCATTTTTACCTGAACCCTTGAGTCAACCTCCTTTGTTCATATCAATAAGCCATGATATAGGAGCAGCAAGTGTTTTATCCAAACAGGTGGTATCGAATGTCAGGATTTCTGTTTTCAAGAGTGTTCGGGGAGCTAGAAATTATTTTAAGAGGAGGTCGATGGATATCGACCTATCAGAGAGTTGAGGGCAATGACGAATTGGGTGTGAAAGAGGATTTGAGACCAAGAGCAGATCAGTTATGATTTTACTGAAGGGCAAGGCAAGCTTGGAGAGTGAATGACTTGTTCCTGTTTCTGATGTTCTCACATTCTGTTATTGGAAAGTTAGTGGGTGCTATTTTCATGAATGTTCTGTTATTGCATATTGCAGTCAGGAAGAACAGATGATTTTTTGAGCCATCTCTGAGTGAGGTATATGGGCTGTATTCACAGTGAATCTGGGTCTACAATATGACCAACAAATGAAGCACAAGTTGCAGATCGGGGAAGTTCGGTGAAGAGAAATGAGGGGCTTCTTTCACACCCATACCTGGATTTTCCAATTACATTTCCCAAATCACTTCAAAGCTTGTGTGACAGTCTTGAGAGGCTGAATGGTTTCCTCTGTTTCTGTGCACCAGCTTATATGAGGACGTGGCCTTCAGCTGTTCCTGTCCATCATGTTTGGGTGGCTGAATGGAACACAGAAACATGGGACTGAGGAGCAGGAGTGGGTCATTAGATATTTTGAGCCGTCTCCACAAAGCACTTAGATTGTGGCTGATCAGGTTGGGATCTCAGCTTCACTTTCCTGTCTGCATCCCATTATGCATGACTCACTTCTCTGTCAAATATTTAACTAATACAGCTTTCAATCAATATGAACATAAAGGCACGATAAACTTCAAGGAAGAGAATTCCCACTTGAAAGGTCCTTTCAGAATTATTCGTCATCTTTCTTATAGAATCAGAGAGTCATGCAGAATGTAAACAGACCCGTTAGTCCAATCTGTTCACTCCGATCAGATATCAAATCTGATCCAGTCCCATTTGCCAGCATTTGGCCAATATCCCTCCACTTTCAGATACGTTTTTTAAATGTGCGATTGTAACCGCCTTCAGCACTTCCTCTGACAGCACTTTCTGTACACACACCACGCTCTGTGTGAAACATTCATCTTCACCTCCCTTCTAAATTATGCGCCCTCTCGCCTTCAATCTCTGCCCTGTTGTTCTGGACTCCCCTATCCTCGGGAGCAGAACATGGCTGTTCAGGATATCAATGACCCTGATGGTTTTATCAACTTCTATAATGTCACCCCTCCACTTCTGACACTCCAGAGGGAAACACCACAACCTAATCAACCTCTCCCGAAAGCTCAGACTTCCTGTCCTGCAACATCTGTGTGTAAGTCATTTCTGCAGAAAACCAAGTTGTACGCTGTATTCTTAAAGTGGCCTCACCAACATCCTGTACAGATGCAACATACCACCCCAACTCCTATACTCAATGCTCTGACTGATTAAGGCAAATGTGCCAAATGTGTTCTGTCCCACTCTGTCTATCTGCGACACCATTTTCAATGAACAATGTACCTGCAGCCCTATGTCCCTTTATTTCACAACACGCCCCAAGACCTTACCATTAAGTGTATAATTGCTGCCCTGGTTTGCATTCCCAAAATGCAAAACCTCGTATTTATCTCAATTAAACTTCATCTGTCACTCCTTGCCATTTGTCCCATCTAATTGTGGTCTCATTATACTCTGAGATACTCTACTACACCATCTTTCTGATGTTATCTGGATGTTTACTAACTATGAACCCAATATTCACATCTAATTCACATCACATAAATGATGAAATGCAGTGAACTCAGCACTGATTCTTACAGCGCAGTGCTGCTCACAAGCCGCCAGTCTGAAAAATACCCCTCTTCCTTCAAGCCAATTGTGACGAGCTTCTTCTGTATCCCATTTGTCTGAAACTTACTAATCTGTCTTCCAATCGGAATGAAATACTAGCTATGAAAAGAGGCTGAGTAGTTTAGGTTTATTTTCACTAGAGAAAAGGTGATCGTGGGGTGACCTGATTGATATTTGCAAAATCATGAAGGGTGTAGACAGGGTGGATAGAGACGAGCTTTTACCCAGGGTGAAGGATTCAATAACGAGCGGTCGTGCTTTCGAAGTGTGAGGTGGAATGGTTAAGGGGGATACACGCGGTAAGTACTTCACACAGATGGTGGTGGGCGTTTGGAACTCGTTGCCAGCAGAGGTGGTAGAGGCAGACACGGCAGATTCATTTAAGATGCATCTCGACAGATGCATGAGTAGGTGCAGAGCAGGGGGATTCAGATACTTAGGAATTGACCGATAGATTTATACAGTACATTTGGATCTGTCCAGGCTTGGAGGGCGAAGGGCCTGTTCCAGGGCTGTAAATTTTCTTTGCTCTTTGTTCTATAAATGAACACCTTGCTGAAGTCCATACAGACAATGTCTACCAAACTGCCTTCATCAATCTTCTTTGTTACTCTTCAAAAAACTTTACCAAATGAATGAGACATGATTTCCCATGCAGAAAGCCACGTTGACTACCGATCAGACCTTACCTTCCCAAATGTATGTAAATGCTATCCCTCAGAATCACCTCCAACAACTTACCCACCTCTGACATCAGGCTCAGCAGTCTAAAGTTCCACGGCTTTTTGGGTCACTGTTTCTTTTTCTAGTCCCACTCCTGCACTGCTCACAACAAATGTTAAATGTAACCAGGTCAGTGATATGGCCGATGATATCGGTTTCAGACTGGGTCAAAGTCAGTTTTAGGAACAAGTCAGGTTAGTTTCTTTAATCTACTAAAAGAACACGTTTATGATCCAGAGCAATGTTACTCAAACTATTGTGGAAAGATGAATGGCAAACTGTATCGGTATTGCAAATATATAATCAATATTTCAGTTTCTTAAAACAGTCACACACACACACACACACACACACACACACACACACACACACACACACACACACACACACACACACACACACACACACACACACACACACACACACACACACACACACACACACACACACACTCCAATTTTAACTTGAAAGAACTTTGTCCGGATATTATTGTAACTCATGACAAAAGGAAAGATTGGCGAGATTGTTCAAAACGTTATTCTGCTTCTGAACACATTGTATTCACACAGCTGCTAGCAATGGGATTTCACACTGGGAGTTTTGGAGTTGGCTGAATTCCCCTTGCTTTAGGCAGTGAGGAGATTCCAGTGAATTCTGGTCAGGAATCACCCAAAGGGTAGCACGGTGGTTAGCACTGCTTCCTCATAGCACCAGGGACTTGGGTTTGATTCCAGCCTTGGGTGACTGTTGTGTGGGATTTGCACATTCTCCGCTTTTCTGTGTGAGCTTCTAATTTTTGATCCAGTTTCCTACCACAAACTGTGTAGGTTTGGAGGATTGGTCACGCTGAATTGTCCGTAGTGTCCAGGATTTATAGGTTAGGGGCATTAGTCTGGGGTAAATATAGGGGAATGGATTGTGAAGGTTGGGATGGACTTGTTGGGCCGTAGGGCTTGTTTCAACACTGCAGGGATTCTATAAAAATAAGAATGGTAACGATGACTGTAGACTTTTTTTTAGCTCGCACATATTGCTTTGACGAGGAACAATGAAGGAGATTGAGAGTGCAATAGGCCGTTCCTTCTCGGCTGATTTCATTCTCTCCCTCCCTGAAGTGAAACACACAATAATGTTATCCTCTCCCAAACTGGGCCATATGAGGTCTCCTTGTACATTGTCCAAACTAAGTCTCCATCAAATTCCCTGCTCCATGTAGGTGCATCATTGCTGCTGTCATGCACAGAGCCATACCCTTAGCAGAAAATGGTCTCGGCCGATTTGAAATATGTTTACATGGCCCTGTCATTAAAAATTAAAATATTTTATGTATTCTGGATACCTGTGTTAAAATGGATGCTTTTTTTTACAAATGCAGAAATTGCTGGAAAAGCTCGGCAGGTCTGTCAGCATCTAGATGCCTTTTACATGCTGTATTTGTACCAGCCTCCACCACTTCCTCTGACAGCTCATTCCATGTGCACACCATCCTGTGTGTGAAAAGGTGCCCTTTAGCCCTCATCAAAATATTTTCCCTCTCACTTTCAACCAATGCTCTCTGGTTTTGGACGCCCCTAACCTGGGGAAAAACCCTGATTACTCACCCAACCCGTCACCATTCTGATTTTATAAACCTATGCTGCTGCGAAACGTGACCCCAATCAACACAGATGTCTGTGTTTTAAATCATCCTGGTCCTGAATTCTGAAATTCAATACTGACACCTCTTCCTTCTCCATTAAGTCAATATTCTAAATCCATTTAGAATGCCTGTGCAGTGGCGTGTGGGGACCAGTAGACGGTAGCATTGCATCACTTTAAGCACCACAGAGACTGCCAGACCTGCCCCACTCAGAGACACACAGATACACACACAGCAATTGATAGGACACAACATTGAGCTCATCTGGTAACTGAAATGAAACATAAAGAAATGATCAATTCACCTTATAAATTGTTAAAATATGTGTGACAGAGAACTTCCAACTTCCACTGTTTAAATAAGAGCATCAATTTGTTTTTTTTTAACTCTGAAAGTGAACATTTTACATCAACTATTCACAACTCTTGGACACCTTTTCTCTTAACCACTTATTCCCCAATTCCAACTTATAACAATATACACTTGCAATAAGATACTTATTAAAATTTCATCAGCTTAATTTCAAAACCACATAGCAGCTGTTGTTTTTGTCTCTTCTTCTGTGAGATGATCTCCCTGGGTCATCTTCTTTCTTTTTACTGTGGATATGTTTCATAGGAAAAGGTACCTTTGATAGAGAGTGTTTCCTAATCTCTTGGATCTGAGTTGCTCTGTCTTCAATTTTCAAAATTCCTGCATTCTTAATATCCATAATATCGGATTATCCCATTGGTTCGATTTTTGAAAAACAATAAATTCAAACTTGATTTGTTTTTAGTATCCTGTGGTATTTTTTAAACTGATTCAAATTGTTCTCCAAACAGGAACCATTTCAGGGATCTATTTCCCAGCCAACTGTGACATATTTTCAGTTGTCCTTGACACTCTCGGTCTGCCATCCTCTCATATACACAGGCACTTGTAAGCTCTCAGTTCAGAACAGTTTTCCCTCTATCTTAAAGATACAGTACACACTTTCAACTTCATTGTATGAAGATCCTGATGTCATTACAGATACTCGGAGCCAATCCGGATTTCAATTGCTCTATGGTTTATCAATATTTCATTCACTCAGTCTGGTTTGTATCAGGACTTTTGTTGCTCCATTGACAGCATCTCATTCTTGGACTCCGTGCATGGAATATATCAGTATTTCACTTGCTCACACTATTGAGTGAGGCAGGAATTCAGTTGTTTCATGGGGAGTGTGACACGATGACAATTTCAATGTTTGTGCATGGCACCAAACCTGGAAGAATTGCAAAGTCTATGGAGGCCTGTGTAGAACTCTAACAGGACAGTGACACGGTGTCATGTTCAGGTGTATGGCAGATGGGGATCAATACAGAGCAGTGTGAGGTGATGCACAATGATAGAAAAGACAATGAAAGAAAATAAAAAAAAACAGGCTGTGCCGTTATAAAGCGAGTGCAGGAACAGAGAACACAGGGTGTATATGAGTGCAGATTATTGAAGATATCAGGACAAGTGGAGAGCAGTAAATATCACAGACTAGTTTCAGTATCTGAGCTGTTTACAGGGAGAGGTGTAGGAGGGAGTCTCCGTGCTCCCTTCCTGGGAGATGGATTGGACGATGTGTTGTGAGCCCACCCTGCTGCCCAACGAGACCGTGGGGATTCCATTTGTTCCATCTCGACACAGAAGGGAAATGGCATCAGGGCCACGGCTTCTAAGTTGTGCCGGGGCGGAGAAGGTGCTACCAGTGGGTTTAAAGTGAGAATTGCCCTTCACTGAACATGTTCTTACTGGGTCGTTGGGTCGTGGATGTTTCAGAATCTCCACACGAGGCGTCTCGATCCTCTCCAGCTCGTACCAGGGTTCTGCCCACATGGTGGGGGGAGGGGGTGTGAGGGAACGGATATCGGGCAATCCACCAACCGGCTTGACCCTTTCTCTCCTATTCCAGGCTGTTTCTCCTGGAATGGGAGCAAGGAAGGGAGGGAGGGACGGTGGGGGTGGGTGGTCGAGTTGTTGGTGCTAGTGTAGCTGGGGATAGTGGCAAATCGTGAGGGAGTCTGTCGACATTGTTGCATATATGCAGTGTTATTAACGTGGCGGGGGGGAATAAAGTGGACGGGGTGACAGAGAGAAAGTGAGACAGAGAGACCGAGACAGAGACGGAGAGAGTGAGACAGAAGGTGCTGCATACAGCAGTGAGAGTGGTGGAGCCTTGTTTGGGGGTCGGTGCTATAACAGATATACAGTAAGTGTGAGCGAGCAGAGAGAATACAGTGACCCTTCCCCTGACAGAGCGGGGAAGGTTATTGATGCTTGTCCTGTATTGCTGGACATTTCTTCAGACCGCAGATACTGCACTGAGCTGGGTGGGAGCTCAGACCATACTCGGTTGTTCTGGTGGTGTGGCGCCCTCTGGGAAGAGAATGGTACACCTCTGTACTAGCCCATCCACCAGGACCTCTGTGCCCCTGTCGACAAACTGTGGTGTAATTGCTCCTTATTCCCCATGCTCGGAGTAAACTGTGCAGGCCAGCTCCAAACTTAGAAAGCTCAACCGTGTGCCCCTTGGCCTTTTAAAGATGGAACCAGTGCCAGGGATCATGGAATACCCAGGGGTACCCTGGAGATGGTGAGTATCTCCAGCCATGATGGGTTGGAGAATCGGGCTGGTATTGAATGAGAATGAGACCATGGGGTGGGGTGGGTAGTTAATGAGGTGAGTTTGATGAGATAGCATCAGGAAACGAGCTCAGCCTAGAACAGACAATCCCTCTGTCACAGCCAATGAAAATGGCACTGAGACAAATCATTGTTAGAATCTGCCCAATGAGTCATATGTTCTGTTGAAACCACTCCCATTTACAAAGCTATAGAACAAATGCTCATCCAAAACTCTCCATCACCTCACCTTACACCAATATCCTTTTTTTCACATCTTTCCTGGGAAGATTGGCTAATGTTACAGGATGCTGTCGAAGTGTCTACATTTCAGCATTCTGAAACCTGGGGACACATTCTTCCATACCACTGTCTCTCAGTCTCCTCCATCTCTGTCTATTTCCCAAACCCCTCCCATGTGGTGATATTTAAACTGATTCCCCTCCCATCTCTCTCTGTGACAGTGAAGTTCAGACCCACAGCACCAAATTGTCATGGCACAATTGAGATATGGAGCTGTAAATGGATGGGAGTTGCACATCCTGTCACTTCCAGCATGGACTGCAAGTTTCCCTACACTGGGCAGTGATCTAACAGAGCGTTACTGAGCAATGTACTGGGGTGGGGAAGACAGCCCTACATGCTGGGAGAGTATCTGCTTCTGGTTTACAGATCAACGCACTGGGGTGGTGTACACAGTCCTACATGCTGGGAGGGTAACTGCTCCTGGTTTATAGATCAATACACTGGGGTCGGGTACACACTCCTACATGCTGGGAGGGTAACTGCTCCTGGGTTACAGATCAATGCACTGGGGTGGTGTACACAGTCCTACATGCTGGGAGGGTAACTGCTCCTGGGTTACAGATCAATGCACTGGGGTGGTGCACACAGTCCTACAGGCTGGGAGGGTAACTGCTCCTGTTTTACAGATTAATTCACGGGTGATTACAGTTCGCTGTGCTGGTCAGACTAACTGGTTGAGGTTTGTAGATAATGTAATTGTGTAGCGTGTGCAGCTCCCCGTGCTGGATGGATACTTCTTTCAGGTTGGCACAATCGTGCACTGCTGTGTTCTGCACAGCTCCCGGTGCTGGACAGGTATCTAATCCGGGTTTATAGATCAATACACTGCTGTGGTCTGCACAGCTCCCCGTATTCCCTTGTAGCAGCTTTGAAATGTCGAATGTTCCCTTCCATTTCCTGTGTTACAGGTATGAGAAATTAAAAGATCTGCTCCGATCGCTGAGTAACAGCCTCCAATGGCCGAATGGCCTCATTCTGTTCCTGTTTAAAATTCTTGATGGGCTGAATAGCCTGTTTCAATATCGGTGCAGTTGTGAATGGTGCTGCATATTTTGAAACCACCAAGTGACTTTATGATCGAGGGAAGGCCATTAATGCTGCAGCTGCTGCTAGCCCACAGTGCCTCATGGATGGCCAGCTTCCATGTGCTCAATCCTTTAGAAGTATGTCCTACTTCACAGGAGGGAGTGCCACATAATACAGAGAGCAATACGCCTAATATGATTTATCTCTGCATCCTGGAGGCTCTCAGCCTCATTCGTGATGAAGTGCTGATGCCCGAAATGGTGATTTTCCTGCTCGTCGGATGCTGACTGACTGGCTGTGATTTTCCAGCAACACACAAATCTTGAGTAAGTAAAATATGAGGCTGAGACTCTCCCTCCACCAGGACTGTGTGCTGGCTGCTCCTACAGATACTGTCACGGACAGACCCATCTGGGACAAGGAGTTTGGTGAAATTTTCCCCCCAGTCTGGCTGTTGTGTATTGAAGCCTTTCGCTGCTCAATCATTGGGGGGACTGTGGGACATTCTTGACGATGGACATTGAAGTCCCACACCCAGAGGACGGTCTGTGTCCTTATCACCCTCAGTGCTTCCTCTGATTTATTTCCAACATCGAGGGGAACTGAGTTATCATATAGAGGGGGGGTGGGGGGGGGGGCAGGAGATGACCATCCTCAGGGGATTTCCTTGACCATGATCTGTTTCCATGAGATTTCCTGGGTTCTTGAATCAATGGTGGGGAATTGCAGGGTAACCCTTTCCCTGAAAGAATCTCAGGGTGTGCCCACCACTGGTGGGTCTGCGCCAGTGGGATAGGATATCCCCAGGGATGGTGATGGGGCTCCACAAAACATTACGGGCGGCACGGCGGCACAGTGGTTAGCACTGCTGCCTCACAGTGCCAGAGACCTGGATTCAATTCCAGCCTCAGGTGACTGACTGTATGGATTTTGCACATTCTTCCCGTGTCAGCGTGGGTTTCCACCGGGTGCTCCGGTTTCCTTCCACAGTCCAAAGATGTGCAGGTTAGGTGAATTGGCCATGGGAAATTGCCTGTAATGTTAGGTAAAGCGGGAAGTGGATGGGAATGGCTCTGGGTGGGTTGCTCTTCGGAGGATCGGTGTGGACTTGTTGGGCTGAAGGGTCTGTTTTCACACTGTAAGTAACCTAATCTAATCTAAATTACCCATCAGGCGTGATCCTGTGAATATGACGGTGTCGGACTGTTTCCTGACTGGGAGTGTGGTGCTGAAAAAGAACAGCAGGTTAGGCAGCACTCGAGGAGCAGATGAATGAACGTTTCAGGCATATACCCTTCATCAGAAATGAGGCATGTGGGCTGGGGAGCTGAGAGATAAATGTGAAGGGGCTGGGGCTAAGGCTGGGGTTGTGGCTGGGGCTGGAGGGAAGGGATCTGGGAATGTGAGCGGTAGACAGTGGTGGGGGAGATGTGATAGGTTAGAGGGGAGAGTGCGGTGTATGGGGGGAAGGTCATGGACAGGTCAAGGAGTTCTGCAGAATCTTCTGTCCCTGACATTCTATAACTGACATTCCCCAGAACGTAATGTCCCCGTCATTCTATAACTGACATTCCCCGAAATGTCCTGACCCCGACATTGGAAAATTGACACTCCCCGGAACGTTCTGTCCCCAACATTTTATAACTGACATTCCCCGGAACGTTCTGTTCCTGGCATTCTATAACCAACGTTCTCCGGAACGTTCTATCCCCGACATTCTACAACTGACATTCCCTGGAACGATCTGTCCGTGACATTGTTTGTGAACGGCAGGACGTCAGTGAATTGAACAAACGATAAGATCCCGAGGGAAGAGATCCCGTTCCAAGGAGAAGGAAACACTGTTCCGAAGGGCCCTCAGGCAGTTAAAGTGGTGAATACGTTTTCCCTGCGTTTACATTTCATCACGACACAGGATCGACCACAATTTAAACCAAAATACAGAAATTACCAAACTACATTTGTCTTCAGGAAACGGGGAGAGAATCCTTCAGGGCAGCAACATTTCCACCCTCTGTATTATGAACTGGGTAGGAGTAACCTGTGTCTGCTCTCGAGCGATCGAGTGTGTGGGAATGTCTAGAAACCATCTGTCCTTATGGATGTGTCTCTGTGTTTGGAGAGGGAGGGATTCTTGTGGTTTATGTCACATTTTTGTTAGTAATTCTGACCTTCCCATTTGTTATTCCAGCTCCAATAATTTTGATAAATCCCTGAATACAAGGGCACATTTGAAAATCTCACTGGGTCCCAAATCAAACGGGTCCCTTTGCCTCCAGGCTGATGGATAATGGATAATTGTTTTCCCACCTCACAGTTAACGTAGTGACCATCTACGTCCTGCTTTATAAAGATTGTGGATTGTCTCCATGTGTCAGACGTTACCTGGGGGCCATGTCAGCGGCTGATCTCCTGATAATTATCCTCGACCTGATACTGAGACACATTCCCATTGTTTATCGGCAACAGTTTTATTTCCTGATGGACTCCGTCCCCGTGTGTAATATCCACGCCGTCCTGGTTTATGCAGCCACTGACTGCTCTGTCTGGTTCACCGTCACTTTCACCTTTGATCGGTTTGTGGCCATTTGTTGCCAGAAGCTGAAAGGTAAATATTGCAGTGAGAAAACGGCGGCTGTGGTTCTGGGAGCAGTGACTGTGCTGAGCTGTTTAAAGAACATTTCCCGGTATTTTATGTTCACGGCTCGGTATTGGCTGTGGAACTCCCCCTGGTTTTGTGATGTAACAGACGCTGTTCGATTCTCCAGTGTCTGGGTCGCAATCGAGTTCCTCCATCAGATTCTAACCCCGTGTGTCCCATTTCTCCTGATTCTGCTGCTCAATGTTCTCACCGTCAGACACATTTTAGTGACCAGCAGAGCCCGCAGGAGACTTCGCGCTCACACCAATGGGGACGCTCAGTCTGACACAGAAATGAGAAACCGAAAAAAATCCATCATTTTACTGTTTGTGATCTCGGCCAATTTCATCCTGTTATGGTCAACGTTAATGCTGTATTCGATATGGAGACGGATGTATTTGATTGGGTATCGATCTATGTATCTCGATTACTTTGTGCGGGAATTGGGCTTCATGCTGCAGCTCCTCAGTTGCTGCACAAATACGGTGATTTATTCCGTGACCCAGACGAAGTTCAGGCAGCAGCTGAAGAATGTGCTGAAATATCCCTTCACCCAAATCGATTCATCAATCAAATTCCCTCATTAATCACACAATCCAGGATTTTCTCATATCAGTTCAGTGTTTCAGCGATGGAGCAGCCTGTCGCTATGGTAACAGACTGAGGGTCGCGCTGTTTTTTCCATCCTTATCCCACAGGGGGGTTACATGGAAACATTTCAATGTTTCTCCCAACTCAAGGGCCAGCTAGAAAAGGCACCATCCCACTGATTGTATCCATCACTTCCATTTGTAACCAATAAAAATGTTGATTAAAGCGTGCTGAGCAGCAGAGTGACCAATGTTGTTGTGTGTCTCTATATTGGAGAAGCTGAGCTGGAGAGAGACAGACTCAGCCCCAATTCCTGGTCCTCAGGGAGGGCACCGCACCCTGAGCTCAGGAGGTGGGTTCAACTCCCTCTGTCCCCACCACTCCAACCTGGCCTCCGCATTTACTCCCCCACCTTTGTTCTTATTGCTCTCCCTCTCTATCTCTGCACTCTCTCTCCTTCTCACCACCTCTCCCTCGTCCCCTTTCTCTTTCACACACACCTCCCACCCCACTTTATTCACATCCCTCCACTCTTCCATTTCCCCCTCACTCACTCTCCTGCCGTCTTTGTCTCTCCTCCCCCGTAATTCCATCTCTACCCCATTTTCCACTCCTCCCACCTCCCACATCCAGGCCCCACCATCCCACACGCAGCTTCACCACCAACACAAACACAACCAGTCTCTGGTTCAGAGGGAGGGGGGGAAGGACCCGCGAGACAGAATATGTCAGATAGAGAGAGATTCAGCTAAAGAGAAACCGACGGAGGTGGGCAGAGAGAGAGAGATACTGAGGAAGCGGGATTGAGAGTGAGAGAAGGTGGAGAGAGAGTGAAGGAGCAGGGAGAGAGAGGGGGGCAAGAGTCAGATACGGTGAGAGGGAGAGAGAGAGAGAGAGAGAGAGACATGGGAGGAAATAATGAGAGGTAGGGTCGAGAGAGAGTAGGCGAAAGAAAGAGTGAGACTGAGAGAGGGGCGAGTGAGGGGGCAAGAGAGAGAATGTGATGGAGCGATCGAGAGAGAGACAGATAGAGCAGGTGAGGGCGAGAAAGGAGCAAGACCTAGAGAGAGATGAGAGAGAGAGGGAGGGAGGAAGATTGCAAGAGAGAACGCGATGAGAGAGTGACAGAAAGAGAGAGAAGGCAGAGAAAGAAAGAAAATGGGTGGTGAGTGAGGGGGTGCAAGAGAGGCTGAGGGAGCGAGAGAGAGTGGAGTGCGAGAGAGTAACAGAGAGAGAAGGGACGATAGAGGGAGGAGTGAGATAGAGAGTGTGGCGAGAGACAGAGAGGGTGGCGAGAGTGAGTGAGGGCGGCGAGGCAGAGAGGGCAGCGAGGCAGAGAGGGCGACGAGAGAGGGAGAGGGTGGAGAGACACGGTGGGTGGTGAGAGAGGGAGGGCGGGAGAGAGGGAGGGTAGTAGAGGGGGAGGGCGGGAGAGATGGAGGGCAAAAGAGGGGTGGGCGTGAGAGAGGGTGTGAGAGAGGGAGAGAGGGCGGGGTGGGAGCGCTGCGTGAGAATGCGGGGAGAGAGAGAAAGGGAAGAGAGTGGGGGAGAGAGAGAGAGAGGGGAGAGAGATAGAGGGGATAGAGATAGAGGGGAGAGAGAGGGTGGGAGAGAGGAACGGAGAGAGAGAGGGATGGAGAGATTGTGAGAAACAGAACTCACTCACAAATCAGCCTGAGACAAAGCCTCGGAAACAAGAACAATTTATTACGGTCTTACAAGTACCAGACTCCTCTGCAGTCCAGCAGAAATGCGTACGTCACAGAGCATGTGTACTTTCTTTGTTCAGTTTGCAAGTTTCTGAATCACGCCTCCCTTTTCTAATTTCATCCTATCATAAGTCGGTAAACTCACTTGTTTCTCTTCAGTTTTTCTTGTCTGGCTATTCGGCTGTCCTTGTATGTCTGCATTCTCTGTTCCTTGTTACTTTTGTCCAGTTTCCTTATCATGCTATAAGCTTTATTGTGAAATGTCCCTACTGCTTCTTTTGTGGTCAGCTACAAAACTCCATAGTTATTTCCCAGCTGAAAATTATCTCTTTAAAATTAATTCTTTAAAAGACCCTCAATAGTTATGAAAGTCTTAGCTTTAAGTATGCCACATGTTACAAGAATTCCGCTCACCCCCGCAACACCTCACACCCATCTATAGAAACTGCATTCCACTACCAGCACAACAACTACATTTCTATATCGCCTGCAGAAACTGCATTTCCCACTTCCCACAATTTTCCCTTTTGTTCTTTTTTAATCCGTTGTTACTGCACTTATTGGGTCTCCTTTAATTCATTTTTTAATGGTCTCCCCTCTTACACTTTTTGGTCATGAGGTTTACAATCTTACATTTTACATTTATGTTGTTCGCCCCTTGAACTCTAGAAACATTCTTTGGCTTTCTCTTTGTTGCATATCACTTGCTGATTGTAAAAGCATCTGATGATTTATTTGGGTTCCTTACCGAAGGGATATCATCAGTCGGCTCATTACCCGTTTTAGGACATCTACTACCAGACCCACTAATATCAATAATCCATATATAGCTAGATAGACTAACCACTTTCCCCAACCAGTCAATCCCTAATTGCCCTATTCCCATTCTTTTTCGTTCTGGTACCAATTACCAGCCTCCCTTATCTTGGTGATTTTGTCTCGCACGTGTTTGGAGATATCAGTAATGTTAGAGGAGACCTCAGGTATGTACGTACAACATTCCTCTCCAATTAGTGCACAGGTATCACCCTTCTCTGCTCGAATATAATCCAGAGCCATCCTATGCTGAAGGCTCGTTAGTCTGGTGGCAATAATTACAGTCGTTATGGCTGCCACTTGGGATTGGGGTTCAGTTAACACATCGGCAGTATTGTTGGCTAACTCTTCCAGGGAAGTTGCCTGCTTCTGTATTTCTACTCCTGCTCGAGTGGTCCCATACATAGGTGTCAAAGCCCAGAGGAGGCGATCCCCTTTGGTTACTTTCTGGGTTTCCTGCCTGCCTCCCTTTTTATTCCAAGGTATTTTTTGGGGCTCCTTTTAACAGACTCACATGGGGAATTATATAGGCAAGGTAGCAGCAGCCACTCCAGCCTTTCTGGCTTTGAGGCAGTGTTTCATCAACATCATAACATGCATGCATTCTTGTACATTCAGTCACGCGAATGTATTTTTCCCTGGGAAAAAATAGATAGGCCTCCAGGCCACATTCCCAATATGTTCCGTTTAATATTCGGGGAATGGTTGTGGCAGTGGCTTGACTGGTGTAGACACAAGTTGATTTTCCTAATGGGAAGAGTGCGGTATCATTCTGGTTACAGAAACAAGCGATATTTACAGCTCCTTTGGGTGGGGAGACTTTAAGGTCAACAGTAGCACCCGGAGTTTTCGGGGCAAATCGAGGGAACCATCCCTCAAAGTTATAATTACTCCTCTCAAATTCTCATTTTGTATCATTTGAGACTGAGTCAAATTGTTGTGCATCGTACCCTTCTTCTTTAGTATGTGGTATTACCGTGAGAGGAATTCGAGATTCCCCATGGTGTGGGAATTCCGCACATATCCAGCAATCGACATGTCCCTTTAATTTCGCATAATTCTGATATAAAGTGGTAAAATGTTTTTCCCGCTCCCCTTTGCAGCTAGCGCCAGTATTATCGTGACAATATAAAGGTGACAACTCGTTTTAGTTCACTACCCCTATCTGTCTATTCCCTAAACCTTTAACTACCAGGGAGGAGTGAGCCCATGCAACACTTACAATTGTTTTGGGATATATCCCCCTCTCTTTGACCGCCCTCTCTCTTTCTCCTTCTCTCTGTTCCCCTCACTCAATACCCGTATCTCTGTCCCCCTCTATCTGTCCCCTCTCGCTGTCCCCCACACTCTGTGCCCCATCTATGTGTCCTCCTCTCCACGTGCCCCCTCTCTCTGTTCCCCTCTCTCTGACCGCCCTCTTTCTGTCCCCTTCTCTCTGTTCCCCACACTCAATCCCCGTATCTCTGTCCCCCTCTCTCTGTTCCTCTCTCTGTTCCCTCTTCGTCCCTCTCTCTCTTTCCCCTCTTCCTGAGTCGCCCTCTCTCTGTACCCCTTTCTCTGTACCCCTCTCTTTAACCCTCTCTCAGTTCCCCTCTGTCTTTCCCCCTTCCTTTGTCCCCCTCTCTTTATCCACCTCTCTCTTTCCCCAAACTCTCAGTTCCCCTCTCTGTCCCTGTTGTTTTCATCCTGTCTCTGTCCATCCTCTCTCTGTCCCCCTCTCTCTGTCCCCGCTCTCTCTGTCCCCCTCTCTCTGTCCCCGTCTCTCTGACCCCATCTCTCTCTTCCCCCCTCTGTTCTTCCCTCTCTCTGTCCCTCTCTTTATCCCCCTCTCACTGTCCCCAAACTCCCTGTTGCCCTCTCTCTATCCCCCTGTCTCTGGCCCCCGTCTCTGTCCCCCTCTATCTGTCACCCCCTCTCTCTGATCTCATCTCTCTTTTTCCCCTCTGTCTTCTTCCCTATCTCTGTCCCCTCTCTTTGTCCCCCTCTCACTGACCCCCCTCTCTGTCCACCCTCTCTCTGCCCCCTCTCCCTCTGTCTCACCGTTCTCTGCCCCCTTCTCTCTGTCTCCCTTTCTCTGTTCCGGTCTCTCTCTCTCTCCCCTCTCTCTGTCCCAGTCACTCTGTCCCCCTCTCCACTTCCTCCCTCTCTCAGTCCCCTTCTCTCTGTTACCCTCACTCTATCTGCTTCTCTCTATCCCCTTTTCTCAGTCGCCCTTTCCCTGTGCCCTAATTCTCTGTACCCCTCTTTCTGTCCCTCCTCTCTCTGTACCCCCTTTCTCTGCACCCCTCTCTCTGCACCCCTTCCTCTGCACCATCTCTCTGTCCTTCTCTCTCTGTCCCCCCTCTCTGTCGCCCCTCTCTCTGTTCCCCCTCTCTGTCCCTCTCTGCCTGTTCCCCTCTCTCTGTCCCCTCACTCTATCCCCTTCTCTCTATCCCCTTTTCTCAGACGGCCTCTCTCTGTACCCCCTTTCTCTGTACCCCTCTCTCTGACCCCTCCCACTGTCCACCTCCCTCTGTCCCCTGTCTCTGTCCCCCCTCTCTCCGTCCCCCTCACTCTGTCCCCCTCACTCTGTCCCCCTCTCTCTCTGTCCCCCTCTCCACGTTCCCCCGTCTCCCTCTCTCAGTTTCACTCTGTCTGTCCCCTTCTCTCTGATTCCCTCACTCTATCCCCATCTCTTTTCCCCCTCTCTGTTCCCTTCTCTCTGCTCCCTTCTCTCTGTTCCCTTATCTCTGCTCCCCTCTCTCTGGCCCACTTTCTCTGTCCCCCTCTTTCTGTCCACCTCTCTGTAGCCTTCTCTCACTTCTCTTCTCTCTTCCCCCCTTCCTTTGGTCCCCTGTCTCTGTCCCCCTCTCTTTCTCCACCTCTCTCTTTCCCCAAACTCTCTGTTCCCCTCTCTCTGTCCCCACGGTTTTCCACCCTGTCTCTGTCCATCCTCTCTCTGTCCCCTCTCTCTGTCCCCCCTCTCTCTGTCCCCGTCTCTCTGACCCCCTCTCTATTTTTTCTCCTCTCTCTTCTTCCCTCTCTCTGTCCCCTCTCTTTGTCCCCCTCTCTCTGTCCCCCTCACTGTCCCCCTCTCTCTGTCCACCCTCTCCCTGCCCCCTCTCTCTCTTTCCCACTGTTCTCTGTCCCCTTCTCTCTGTATCCCTCTCTCTGTCATCCCTGTCTCTGTCCCCGTCACTCTGTCCCCCTATCCACTTCCCCCTCTCTCAGTCCCCTTCTGTCTGTTACCCTCTCTCTATACCCCCTTTCTCTGTACCCCTCCCTCTGCCCCCTCTCTCTGTCCGCCTCTCTCTGTCGCCCCCATTTCTGTCGCCCCACTCTCTGTTCCCCCCGTCCACATCTGCCTGTCCCTCTCTTTCTGTCCCCTCACTCTATTCCCTTCTCTCTATCCCCTTTTCTCAGACGACCTCTCTCTGCACCCCCATTCTCTGTATCCCTCTCTCTGTCCCCCTCCCACTGTCCCCCTCCCTCTGCCCCCTTTCTCTGTCCCCCTCTCTCCGTCCCCCTCCCTCTGACCCCTATCTCTGTCCACCTGCCTCTGTCCCCCTCCCTCTGTCCCCCTCTCTCTCTGTCCCCCTCTCTCTCTGTCCCCCTCTTCACGTCCCCCCTCTCTCTGTCTCCCTCTCTCAGTTTCACTCGGTCTGTCCCCTTCTCTCTGCTTCCCTTATTCCATCCCCATCTCTTTTCCCTCTCGATGTCCCCTTCTCTCTGTCCCCTCCTCTCTGTTCCCTTCGCTCTGCTCCCTTCTCTCTGTTCCCTTATCTCTGCTCCGCTTTCTCTGTCCCCGCTTTGTCTGTTCCCCTCTTTCTGTTCCCCCTCTCTGTAGCCCTCTCTCAGTTCTCCTCTCTCTTCCCCCCTTCCTTTGGCCTCCTGTCTCTGTCCCCCTCTCATTATCCACCTCTCGCTTTCCCCAAACTTTCTGTTCCCCTCTCTCTGTCCCCGCTGTTTTCCACCCTGTCTCTGTCCATCCTCTCTCTGTCCCCTTCTCTCTGTCCCCCTCTCTTGATCACCCTGTCTCTGACACCCTCTCTCTGTCCCCCTCTCTCTGTCCCTCGTCTCTCTGTCCCCCCTCTCTCTTTTTTCCCCTCTCTCTTCTTCCCTCTCTCTGTCCCCTCTCTTTGTCCCCCTGTCTCTTTCCCCCTCTCTGTATACCACTCTCACTGTCCCCAAACTCCTGTGTTTTCCTGCGAGCTGTTCCCCACAGCATGGTGGCGTGTGTAACACTCCATCCACCAGCAGTTAAACCAGCACATGAGATGCACTGCTGGTAGTCCATCCTCCGAGCCAGTTGGATGGACCAACATCAACTGGACTGGAACGTCTCCAGGGCAAGTAATGCTGTTCTAGCTCCATTAAAATCCCAAATCAATTGAAAAGACAATCAGATTTTCTATAATTATTGAAAAATGAGGATTTCTTAAATGATCTGATGAGCTTGCTGCTGTCGTTATAGTTGTGCTATTTACTTCAAGAAAACCATTTTGTGCATATATTAAAAGAACTAAAAAACACTCAGTTCACAGATAATACAAGGCAGTGCAGCATTTAATCAAAAACTGCCAGGGCATAGTAGGTCATAGGTCTTCAGGTAACTGGGAAAAATATCCGTAGATGTTTCCGGGCTGGCATTGATGTATTGGGCTGAAGGGTCTATTTAAATGCTATATGACTATCAGTTTAATTGTTGAAAACAGAGAATGTATTCCCGCTATTTCCATATGTTGCGTGCATTAAATGGTGAGGAATACAGTCTCCAAGGTCACACAGCACACTGACTTGAATCTATATCATTCTCCATTCACTATCAAATGGTTCAGAACCCCGTTTGTCTCTTTGTAACATATCTGCTAGTGTCCCTGCACCACAATAATCCCTGGGGTTTATCACCATATTCTGAATAAAAATTACACATAGGCAGCAGAATTTTGGCCTTGCTAATGAAACTCACCTCACAAGAAGAACTGAAAGGAATGTGCAGAATTAAAGTTATCCATTCGACTCAATCTGATTTCGAAAGCACTTTAAATGCAGGCTTTTACTTTGCGCTGTGCTCCTACCTTTCTCCAACACCATGAAACTTCCCTGAGTGCTTTTGAGCGCTGTTTAAAAGTCACATATGGAAAGCTGTGCACAATAATCTGAAAGGAAAAGTCTTCATGCTTATGAGAATCATCTCATAATTTTTCAGTATCTGAAGACAACAGAAATGCAAAAACTGGCATCAGGAGTAAGTCACCAATCGAGCTCCGCCATGCAATAAGATTTTGGATGATCTGATGTTGAAATCAATCAAACAGCCATCGAGTCATAGAGATGTACAGCATGGAAACAGACCTTTCAGTCCAACCCGTCCATGCTGACCAGATATTATAAACCAATCTAATTCGACCTGTCAGCATCTGGCCCGTATCCCTCCAAACCATTCCTACACATGTACCCATCCAAATGCCTCTTAAATGCTGCAATTGCACCAGCCTCCACCACTTCCTCTGGCAGCTCATTCCATACATGCACTACCCTTTGCACGAAAAAGTTGTCCCTTTGGTCTCTTTTATATTTTCCCCTCTCAACATAAATATATGCCCTCTCATTCTGGACTCTCCGACCCAGGGAAAAGTCTTTGCCTATTTACCTTAACCATGCCCTTCATAATTTTGTAAACGTCTATAAGGTCACCCCTCATCCTCCGACGCTCCAGGGAAAACGGCCCCAGCCTGTTCAGCCTCTCCCTGTAGTTCAAATCCTCCAACCCTGGCAACATACTTCTAAATCCTTTCTGAACCCTTTCAAGTTTCACAACATCTTTCCGATAGGAAGGAGACCAGAATTACACGCTTTATTCCAATAGTGGCCTAACCAATGTCCTGTAAAACCGCAACAAGACCGCCCACCTCCTGTACTCAGTACTCTGATCAATAAAGGAAAGCATACCAAACGCCTCCTTCACTATCCTATCTATCTGTGATTCCACTTTCAAGGAGCTATGAACCTGCACTACAAGGTCTCTTTGTTCTGCAACATTCCCTAGAACCTTACCATTAAGTGTCTAAGTCATGCTAAGATTTGCTTTCCCAAAATGTAGCACCTCGCCTTTATCTGGATTAAACTCCAGCTGCCACTTCTCAGCTCATTCGTCCACCTGGCCAAATCCTGTTTTAATCTGAGATTACCCTCTTCGCTGTCCACTACACCTCCAATTTTGGTCTCATCTGCAAACTTATCAACTGTCGCTCTTATTCTTCCTTTGCCATTACAATGTCAGTGCAACGTTTTTAGTCAAGAATCTGTCTGCCTCTGCATTAGGAATATTCAATGTTTTATTCTCCATTACTATCTGGGAAGAGAGTTCACAAATACACGACACATTGAGAGAATTAAAACAAACAATATCTTCTTTACTGAGATATTCTTCAGGTTTATAGCCAGTCCACTCCTGGTAATCTCTCGTAGAAGCTGAAATATTGTTTTAGAATTGAACTTGAAAATATTACTTGGAATTTTTTGGCCTTACCAAGATTACATATTGTTCACCTAAACTCCAGCAGATCCAGAGTCAATCAGTTCAAGATTTCCTCCTGAAATAAACGTTCCACACAGGAGTCAGTTGAATGAATCTTCTCTGGGCTGATTGGCATGTCAGTATGCCCATTGTTCTCTCGATGTTGTCTCGCCATTGCTCTGCAAAACTGGAGATAATCTTCCCTAATTTTGCATGTATTCTGTTTCAGAAAGTTTCTACATTTATCGTACTCTGTCAAAGGTTTTATGATGTCATCCAGGTGCCCAATTCCTCTATGCCTCAACCCAATCTCTCCATTGAAATAATACACTGCCTTTCAATTCAACCAACCAACATCTTTGAGCGCACAGACAATATTTCCGACAATATTCCATACAATATTTTTCTGTTCACTTGACCCACCATAATCTCTTTATAGTTTCAAATCCTCTTCAAATCTTGCTTTTCTACCAGTTTCAATTGCTTTCATTCCTCTCTAGTACAGACAGAATATTTGGCCAAAGAAATAGATTGTGGCTACATTCCAATGGAATTGACGATGTCATATTTTAATCAGTGTCTAAACTATGAACTATGTTTTGCAGTCCTATCACTCAGTTCCCAAAACTCAAAGTAGGGTCAGATGGTTGGAATGTGTATGGGTAGAATGGAGGAATGGCAAAGGTGAAAAAAACATAGCTGGAGTTATGTACAGGTCTACAAATCGTAGTCAGGAGCTGGGGCAGAGGACATATCAGGAGGTTAAAAAAATGTGTAGAAAAAGCAAAGTTATAATGATTGGGAGGATTTCAATATGCAGCCGAACTGGGAAAATCAGGTTGGCAGTGCATTGTAAGAAAAGGAATTTATGGAATGTCTACAAGATGGCTTTTTCGAGCAGCTTATGGTGCAGGCAACAAGTAACACTCGAGTTAGTGTTCTGCAATGAAGCAGACTTGACAAGGGAGCTTAAGATAAAGAAAAACTTTGAGGTAGTGATCATATTATCATTGAACTTACTCTTCAGTTTGACAGGGAGAAGATAGAAGAGTTAACAATTATTATCACTGAATAAAAGCAAATACAAAGGCATGAGGGAAGAACTGGGTTGGATTGATTGGGAGAGTAGGCTAACAGGAAAGAGAGTGGAACAGTTATGGCGGGAGTTTCTGGGAGTAATTCAGCAGAGGCAGCAGGGATTCATTCCAAGCTAAAAGAAGCATGGTATGGGGAGGATGAGGCAACAATGGATGACATGGGAAACCAGGGTTAGCGTAAAAGCAAAAGAGGAATCAGATAACATGGCAAATGGCAGTGGGAAACCAGAGGATTTGGAAGCTTACAAATACCCATACAGGGCAACAAAATAAGAAATAAGAGGAAGAAGATTAAATATGAGGGTAAACTAGCCAGTAATTAAAAAAAAACGATAATGTTTTCTTTAGATATATAAAGTGCAAAATAGAGGCAGAAATGGATATTGGGACGTGGAATACGTCGCTGGAGATATAGCAATGGGGAACAAGTAATGGCTAACAGTGAAAACACCGATAGTCTTCCAGAAATTCAAGATAGCGCTTGGGATGAAGCTTGGGACAGAGATTATTAGGACAAATCGCTCAAAAAACTAAATGGGTAAATAAACTGGACCAGATAGACGATATCGCAGAGTGCCAAGGGAGATAGCTGAAGAAATAATGGAGACATTTGTGGTGATTTTTCATGAATTTCTAGAATCATGGAGAGGCTCAGAAGACTAGAAAGTTGCAAACGTGACACCCTCTTTAAGAAGGGAATAAGGCAAAAGGCAGAAAGTGACAGACCGATTAGCACAACCTCAGTCATGTGGAAGATCCTGGAATCCATTGTGAAGGATGAGATTTCTCAATACTTGCAAGTGAATTGTAAAATTGGGTAAATTGTGTATGGTTTCAAGAGGGCGCCATGCCTCATAAATCTGTAAGAGGTACTTGAGAATGTAGCAAGCAAGTGAGACAAAGGAAAGTCAGTGGATTTTATCCCCCTGGACTTCAACAGGACTTTGAAAAGGTGCAACACAGGAGGCTGTTGAGTAAAATAAGGTCCAAGTTTGTTGGAGACAATGTACTAGTGTGTGCAGAAGCTTGGCTGTCTGGCAGAAAGTAGAGAATGCGGATAAAAGGGTCCTTCCCAGGATAGCAGCCGATGACCACTATGTTCCTCAAGGCTCAGTGTTGGGACCACAACTTTTTACTTTGCACATTAACGATCTATATAAAGGAACTGAGGGCAGTCTGGGTAGGCTTTTAGATGAAAATAAGGTAGGTAGAGGGACAGGTAGCATAAAGGAGGCAGGGAGGTTGCAGAATGATTTAGATAGAATAGGAGAGTGGGAAAAGAAGTGGCAGATGGAGTACATCTTGGGAAAGCGTGAAGTGATATACTTTGTGAACAGGAAGAGAGGCATGGACTATTTCATAAATGAAAAGAAAATTCAGAAGTCTGAAGTGAAAACAGAGTTGCGATTCCTTGCACAGGAATGTCTCAATGTAAACTTGCAGGTTGAGTGAATAGTTAGCAATGTGTTGTGTCTGCCACACAGTGTGTTTAAAGTCTTCTATTCAGCAAAAGAACTAAGAGTCAACTAGTACAAACAATAATATTTGTTTATTGAGCACAGTCAATGCTAGTACAATAAAGTTTACGATAAAGTAACGAAAAATACTGCAAACTGTTTTATGCTTTTACTTAACTTTGGCTGACCGTGTACCACCACACTAGAACTTGGCCAGGCTCCATATGGTGATGCCTTCTTATTCTTCTGATGGTCTTGGAGTTGTCTTTATTCTTGGTGGATATTCTCCAGTAACCGCACTCTGTGGGGTTTTGATGTATTTTTATCCTTCCAAGTCTTCAAGCCCTTGGGACGGTATGGAGGATCTGCAATGGAATGATCAGGTTCGTTTACACTGACCAATCAGACTCAACCAGGGGTTGGCGTATTGATGACCCAAGGGGGACATTCCAATGTCTCATTAAATCCATCTCCAGGAGGGTATTGCAGGGTCTGTACTGGAGCTGTTAGGTTTGTTTGCAAACCGTCTGTATGGATCCGCAGCCTGTCTGGATTCTGCAGCGTGTAGATTAGCTCAGAGACTTCAGGTAAGGCTGGGATCCATTTGCCCGCATGCTTTAATCACTGTTCATTTTTGTAACTCCAAGATAAGTTTATTAATGTCCATAATACGTTCATTGTTTTGGGTGACCTATCCGGTCAGAAAGACAAATACAATGATGGCATTTATTTTGAGAGGACTTGAATATTAAAGCAGAGATGGATTTCTGAGTTTTTACAAGGCTCTGGTCGGAGTATATTTGGAGTATATTGTGGGAGCATCATTTAAGATATATCCACCAGATACATGAATGGGCAGGTAGCAGAGGGATACAGATCCTTAGAAAATAGCCGGCAGGTTTAAATAGAGGATCTGGATTGGTGCAGGCTTGGAGGGCTGAAGGGTCAGCTCCTGTGCTGAAATATTCTTTGTTCTTTGTTACTCATTCTAAAAATTTCAAGTTTTCAACTTACTGTATGCTACAATTTAATACATAAAACATTTATTTATTTGACAGTGTATGTTACATTATTGTCATCTCTAAATTAGAGTCATAGAATCATAGAGATGTACAGTATGGAAACAGACACTTTATTCCAACCCGTCCATGCTGACCAGATATCCCAACCCCAATCTAGTCCCACCTACCCGGACCCGAGCCATATCCCTTCAAACCCTTCCTATCATATACCCATCCAGATGCCTTTTAAATGTTACAATGGTACTTGCCTCAACCACTTGCTCTGGCAGCTCATTCCATACACATACCACCCCTGCAGGAGGAAGGTGCCCCTTAGGTCTATTTTGTATCTTTCCCCTCGCACCCTAAACATATGCCCTCTACTTCTGGATGCCCCCACACCAGGGAGAACGCCTTGTCCATTTACCCGATCCATGTCCTTCATGATTTTATAAACCTCTATACGGTCACCCCTCAGCCTCCGATACTCCACTGAAAACAGCCCTAGCTTATTCAGGCTCTCCCTGTAGCTCAAATGCTCCAACCCTAGCAACATGCTTGTCAATCTTTTCTAAACCCTTTCAAGCTTCACAACTTCCTTCTGATAGGAAAGAGACCAGAATTGCACGCAATATTCCAAAAGTATCCTAACTAACTTCCTATAGACCCACAACATGACCTTCCAACTCCTATACTCAAAACTCTGACCAATAAAGGAAAGCACACTAATCGTCTACTTCACTGTCTTATCTATCCGCGACTCTACTTGCAAGGAACAATGAAACAGCACTCCAAGATCTCTTTGTTCAGTAGCACTCCTTAGGATTTTCGAAAATAAGAGTATACCTCCTGCTAAGACATGCTTTCCCAAAATGCAGCACCTCGCATTTATGGAAATTAAACTCCATCTGCCACTCCTAAGCCCATTGGCCCACCTGATCAAGATCCTTTTGCAATCCGAGGTAACCTTCTTCCCTGTCCACTACACCTCCAACTTTGGTGTCATCTGCAAACTTACTAACTGCACTTCTTACGCTCACATTCAAAGCATTTATATAAATAACGAAAAGTAGTGATTTCAGCACTGATCCTTATGATACTCCACTGGTCACAGGCCTCCAGTCTGAAAAACAACCCTCCACCACCACCCTCTGCATTCTGCCTTTGAGCCTGTTCTGCATCCAAATGGCTAGTTCTCCCTGTATTCTGTGACATCTAAGCTTGCTAACTAGTCTTCCACGGTGAGCCTTGTCGAATGTCTTACTGAAGTTGAAATAAATCACGTCCAACTCTCTGCCCTCATCAATCCTCTTTGTTACTTCTGTGAAAATCTCAATCAAGTTTGTGAGACATGATTTTCCACTCACAAAGCAATGCTGACTATCCCTAATCAGTCCTTACCTTTCCAAATACATGTACATTCTGTCCCTCAGGGTTCCCTCCAAGAACTTGCCCACCACCACTGTCAGGCTTACTGCTCTATAGTTCCCTGGCTTGTCCTTACCGCCCTTCTTAAACAATGGCACCACATTTGCCAACCTCCAGTCCACTGGCACCTCACCTGTGACTATCAATGATACAAAATCTCAGGAACAGGCCCAGCAATAATTTCCCTGGCTTCCCACAGAGTTCTCAGGTACACCTGATCAGGTCCTGGGGATTTATCCACTTTTATGCGTTTCAAGACATCCCCCACATCCCCCTCTGTAATATAAATATTTTGAAATTGTCACCATTTACTTCCCTACATTCTATATCTTCCATGTCACTTTCCACAGTAAACATTGATGCAAAATGCTCATTTATTATGTCCCCTAGCTCCTGCGGCTGCACATAAAAGCCTCCTTGCTGATCTTTGAGGGAATCCTATTCTTTCCCTAATTACTCTATTTTCCTTATATGTCTCTGTAAATTCATTTTGGATTCTACTTTATTCTATTTGCCAATGTTATCTCATGTCCCCTTTTTGCCCTCCTGATTTCTCTCTTAAGTATACTCATACTGCCTTTGTACTCTTCTAAGGATTCATTCGATCTAGTCAGCCAACATGTTCTTTTGCTGTATAAAACAAAACGTACACTCTTTACTTTTGTATCATAAAATGGTGTTCTGTGTTTATATTTTAGTTCCATCAATATAGAATCAACTTAATTATTTTCAGAGATGATGCAATTATTCTTCAGTTGAATAATTGTAGTTAATATTTATCATTGTCCAATTCACAAACATGGCAAACATTTGATTATTGTTCAGGTCAGTAAACCCACCACGTTGCAATCATGACTGACATTAAAAATGGCTTCCAAAAGGCTTCAATTCAGGCACAGTGCTACTGGACGTGATAGTTACCTGCGACACTCAGTGAGACAGTGACTTGCTCCTGAATATGTTCAGATAATTTCCAACCTGAGTCAGGGCAATCGTTCAAACATTCCTTCAAAGTAAATCATTTGGATTCCACCTTGAGCAGGAGGAAACTATCCAACAGGCTATCACAGTCAAATTCAGACCCAGAGAGTAGTTGTATAGACATGGAGTGTCAGAATCACATGGTGTTGCTTATGGTGCTGACACCTGGCATATCCCCCATACTCCATACATCTGCTCTCTGGACCAGACATTGGCTGAAAATGTTCATAATTGACAGCATATTGCAGCATCTTGTGTCGCACAGTGAAGCTTCTGAAATAAAATCCAATAAACGTACCTTCACATTCACCAGTATCTAAAATAAATGGGTACATGTCTGTGGATGGTCAGATATTAATTCATAGGTCACCAAGCAGAATGCATCTGAAGAAACCAGGAGCAAACAGCAAGTCAAAAATCAGTTTAATAACTGAACGTGGTGGATATTGTCTGGTCTAGGTCACCATACACATTGTGCTGCCACTCAGGTGAATGTAACCATGCACACCATAGGTGGAAGTCTTGGTCCAACGTCCCTCCCCAGCTTCCTGACCTCACACACCTCTCTCCCTCACACACACCTCACTCACTCACACGCACCTCACTCACTCACACGCACCTAACTCACTCACACGCACCTCACTTACTCACACGCACCTCACTCACTCACACACACCTCACTCACTCACACATTCAACAACTGATGAGAATCCACAAGCTGAGTGAAACTTGGAACATAGAACAGTACAGTACAGTAAGAACCCTTCAGCCCTCAATGTTTTTCCAGCCTTTAATCCTATTCTAAGATCGGACTAACCTACATAACCTTCAATGCACTAAATTCCATGTGCCTTTCCAAGAGTCTTCGTAATTATCCCTAATGTATCTGACTCTACATCCATTCCTCCTCCACCACTCTCTGTGTAAAGAACCTACCTTTGGCATCTCCCCTAACCTTTTTCCAATCACATTAAAATTTTCTAAGTTGTTAATAGCCATTTCTGCCATGAGAAAACACTCTGGCTATCCAATATTTGTCTCTCAACATCTTGTTCACTTTTATCAAGTCACCTATCATCCCTCTACGCTCCAGGAAGAAACCCCTCGCTACCTCAAACTTTCTTCCTAAGACATGTCCTCCAGTCCTGGCAGCATCCTGTTAAATCTCCTCTGCACACTCTCTGAGACTTCCACGTGTTTCCTATAATGAGGCAACCAGATCTTAACACAATATTCCGAGTGTGGTTGAACCACAGCTTTATAGAGCTAAGCATTAAACTCGCTGCTCTTAAACTCAATTCCCCTGATAATGAAAGCCAGCACACCATCGCCTTATTAACAAGCATATCAACTTGAGTGGCTATTTTAAGGGATCTATGGACACGGGTCAAGATCCTTCTGTTCCACCACATTGTCAAGAATTCTGCCTCTAACCCTGTATTCTGTATGCAAATACAACCTTCAAAAATAGATCAATTCGCTTGTTTTACGTTTGATCTCTATTTGCCACTTCTCAGCCCAGTTCTGCATCCCGTCAATGTCCCATTGCAATCTACAATAGCCCTCCAAACTATACACAACTCCACCAAACTTCGTGTCATTGGCAAACTTACTAACCCGCCATTCCACCTCCTCATCAAAGTCATTTATAAAAATCACAAACAGCACTGGTCACAGAGCCAATTTCTGTGGAACACCACTTGTCACTGAACTCCAGGCTGAATATTTTTCATCTGTTACCATACTCTGTGTTCAATGGGCCAGTTAAGTCCATATCCAGACAGCCAAATTTTCCTGCATCCCAGGCCTCCTTATCTACAGAATGTGCCTACAATGGGGAACCTGATCAAACACCTTGCTAAAATTCTTGTTTACCACATCTACCTGGCTGCCTTCATCAATGTTGTTTTTCACATCTTCAGAGAATTCAATAAGGTTTGTGAGGCATGACCTGCTCACCGCAAAGCAATGCTGACTATCACTAATCAAACTATGGTTTTCTAAGTAATTGCAAATCCTGTCTCTCAGAATCATCTCCAATACTTAGCCCACCACTGATGTAAGACAGATTGTTCTGTCATTCCCAGCATTGTCCGTATTCCCTTTCCCAAACAACGGAATAACATTTGCCACTCTCCAGTCATCTGACACTATTTCAGTGGACAGTGAGGATGCAAAGATCATCACCAAAAGTACACCAACCTCTTCCGTAACTTTCTGGAGTAACATAGGGTAACCCCATATCACTCGTGGATTTATCTATCTTTATTTTTGTACTCCAATCAGTCTGTATTTCCCTTCAACTTGTCTACACGCTGTCCAGCCAACTGATTGACTGCTTTCCATTTCAGTGCCGTATACAGTGCTGACTTCCTGAAGTAGTAAGGTTCCCAACATTCTGCGAATTATGGAATGAAAATAAAAGAATGCACCAGTGCTTTCATGATGAAGGGCTTAAGCCTGAAACATCGACTCTCTGCTCCTTGGATACTGCTTGACCTGCTGTGCTTTTCCAGCACCACACTTTTCGATTCTGATCTCCATCAATTGCAGTCCTCACTTTCTCCATTACTGAGGGCTGTCCCCTCACACACTAAGTGGGGAATTAATCATCAGAAACTCATTGTATGTGGAGCTGACTGCTCAGGTCTGGAAAGTTGCATTTGATGAAATCATTTTTTTTAAAATAAATTACATTTCAATAAATATTCATTCAGTGAGAGTTAAAATTTGGTTCATGGTTTGGGCAGCCTGTTAAGAAACAGTGAATGACTGAAGCACTCCGAGTATTCCAGGTGTTATATTCTAGCTTTCGTTAACGCTGGGAGTATTATCAGACAGACTGATGTGATAAGGGAATGAGTTGACATGGACAGGTGTGACATTTTTGCCATTACAGAGACGTATTTGAGAGAGGTCATGGCTAACAACTCAATATTCTGTTGCACTGGTACTATAGACAGGACAGGGCAGGATGTTAAAGCAAGACTGAAGATGTTACAGATATAGGAAAGCAAGGTCAGAGATGGTACAGAGAGAGGTAGGAAAGGCTGGAGATGGTACAGAGAGAGGTAGGAAAGGCTGGAGATGTCACAGAGATAGGAAAACAAGGCTGTAGATGGTACCGAGAGAGGAAAGCAAGGTTGGAGATGGACGAGAGATAGCGTGGCCTGTTCATGATAGAACAGGTTAGAGAATTTTTTTAAAATTCATTCACAGAATATGGGGAGAGGTGTAGCAGCTTTAGGTTAGGAGAGATAGGAGAGGGATGTAGGAGCTAGAGGAGATGACAGGGAAAGTACAGAGATACACGTAGATGGTTTAAATGCGGAATTTTGCGATGTCTTATTAGAGAAAATATTGTAGAAATCTGTGGAATAGACAAGGCACTGGAAGGAACTGAAGGAGTGAGACTTTGGGCTGCCCAATCACAAGAGAAATAGAGTCAGTCTCATACAGCACAGGAGAGGGCCTTCAGTTGATAACAACAATAATAAAAAACCCCTGAAAATGCTGTAAACCCGTCCTTCCTAACGTCTGGCGGCTAGGGCTAGACTTGGGAGAGGTGTCCTACAGACTGCTCAAGCAACAATGTGACATAACAAAGTCTCACGGCGTCAGATTAAACACTGACATATAAACCTCCTGCTGACTCCCCTCCCTCAGCCTCACGGTGTCAGATCAAACACTGAAACGGTAACCTCCTGCTGACTCCCCTCCCTCAGCCTCACGGGGTCAGATCAAATATTGACACGGAAACATCCTGCTGACTCCCCTCCCTCAGCCTCACGGTGTCAGATCAAACACTGACACGGAAACCTCCTGCTGACTCCCCTCCCTCAGACTCACGTGTCAGATCAAACACTGACACGGAAACCTCCTGCTGACCCCACTCCCTCAGCATCACGATGTCAGATCAAACACTGACACAGAAACCTCCTGCTAACCCCCCACCCTCAGCCTCACGGGGTCAGATCAAACACTGACACAGAAACCTCCTGTTGACTCCCCTCCCTCAGCCTCACGGAGTCAGATCAAACACTGACACGGAAACTTCCTGTTGACTCCCCTCCCACAGTCTTATGTTTCAGTGTCCCTCGATATTGAAAAACACTTCGAGGAAGCACTGAGAGACTGATAAAGTTGGAGAATATATACTGGGGTGGGCCATTTCAAAACACCAAAAGAACATAACTGTGGGACTGGGTTTGCACCAGGTGAGGAGGCAACGACTGAGAGGGAGAAACATCTTTGATCTCATCCTCACCAATCTACGGGCTGCAGACACATTGATCGATGACCTTATTGGGAATGGTGACTACCACACAAGATTTCTGGAGTTAACATTGTGAATATCTTCTGTACCACCATGTTAAACGGAAAATCTTTAGTAACTCAGCTTTGGGATATGGGAGGTGAGTCATAAAATTCGTAAAGTCCCTACTCTGTGGAAACATGCCCTTCAGCCAAGCAAGTCCATACCAACCCTCCGAAGAGTATCCCACACAGACACACCCCAACATTACCAACAGCAGCAGAATTGTATCCAGCACAATTTTCACAGTCACTGTTGGTATATGCTCCACTTTACCCTAAACATTAAGTCGGGGATAAACCCTTGTTCAATGGAGAATCCAGGAGAGCTTGCGAAGAGCAGCACTAGGTACAACTCACAATGAGGTGAGCTTACCAATTTGGGCCACTTACTCATCAGATAGCGTCAGCTTCAAGTGACAGACTGATCTAACCAACAAATCAGACCTCATCTCTGCAATCCTGTCACATGCAATCAGTGTCAATGGTGGTGGTCAATCAAACAACTCACTGGAGGAGGAGGATCCATAAAAAACACCTTCCTCAAAGATGGAATAGCCCAGCACAACAGTAGAACAGCCCAGGCTGAAACATTCACAGCAATGTTCAGAAGATGGGCCAGTGGGATGATTTACTTTAGTCTCCTCCAGATGACAGTCTTCAGCTAACCCAAAACATTTCATCTGGTATCTACAGGTGGCTGGAGAGATTGGATAATGCAAAGACTGTGACCCTAATAACATTCCATTCAGGCTGTTCCTGCTGGGATGCAGCTCTGGGACCTACCTGACAATGTGGGAAGCTGGCCGGGTGTGTCCTGTACACACACAGACAAAACTTCACGCAATCAATGACTGCCCCATTCTTCTAATCCTTATCATTAATAAATGGATGGATGATGTCATCTACAGTGAGATGAAACAGCAATTCCTCAGCACCAACCTGATCACTGAAGCTCAGTATGGGCTCTGCCAGAGCCACTCTTTCCCTGAGCTCATTGAAGCCTTGGTTTAAAGGTAGCCAACAAGCAAACAAACAGTTGAATTCTAGAGTAGAGGCCAGAATGACTGCACTTAACAGCATTTGAACTAGTGTCATATCCAGGATTAATATCAATGCTGGATCACATGGGAAACATCTGCACTGGCTGAAGTCATACCTGGAACAAAGGAAGGTGGCTGGGGTTTGGGGGAGAGCAGCCATCTTAGCTCCAGGACAGCTCTGCAGCAGTTCCCCAGTGGAGGTTTTCCTTGGTAAGCCTGGAAATCATAAATGGAAAGGTAAAGCACCAACTCCTATGGGATGATAGGGCTGCTCTCTCATTGGACAGCGACAACTGGTGGTACTTTAACTGGATAGTTATCGTGACTCAAGTAAGGGAGAGGTTGAATACTAACAGTTCTCTCAGTCAATACAGGAATCGAACCCACACGGTTAAACATTAATCTGTACTACAAACCAGTCGTTCAACTGATTGAGCTAACAAATTCGCCACTGAGCGCCTTGTGGTAGATATTGTAATCTTATTCCATTCAGGTATGTTGTTAAACACTTCTGGAGTAGGTGGAACTAGAAGCAGGCTTCTTAGCTCAGAGGGAGGGACAGTATCAGTGAGCTGTAAGAGTGTTCTCTGCCCTAGGCCCAATAATTTTCAGCGGCTTCATAAATGACCATCTCTACACTGTAAAGTCATAAGTGAGGATGTTTGCCAATTATTGGATAATGTTCAACACCATTTATTCAGATACTGAAGCAGTCCTTATCCAAATGCAATAGGACCTGGAAATATGCAGGTCTGTGTTGACAAATAACAAGTTGTCATTCTCATTACACATGTGCTAGACAACGGTTACCTCTAACAATAGAAAATTGAACCTTATCCTCTAACGGTGAATGCCACCACCATCACTGAACACCTACCTAGCAATATCCCAGGGATTACCATTAACCAGAACTGGACTGACCATAGAATTTCATTACCCATTCCTGTGAAGGGCTTCTGCTAAAACATTGACTGTCCTGTACCTACCTCAGATGCTGCCTTATCTGTCGTGCTTTTCCAGCACCACACTTTGATGCATATTAATTCGTTTGCTCCAAGAATATGTCAGCGGCTAGGAATCCTGCAGAAATAACTTAACCCATGGTTTCCGAAAGCCAACAAACCATCGAAAAGACTCAGATTGAATGTGAGTGTGATGGAATACCAACCATTTGACCTGGCTCAGTGCAGTTTCACCCCTCACCCATTGACACTCAGGTGCAGCAATTCCTGCCATCTACACGGTGCTCTGCAGAAATTTACCAAAATTTACCAGAAATTTAACAAAATTTACAGTGATGTTGTTGCCACGAGAGATGATTGAGTGAATATTACCAGTGAGAAAATGAGGACTGTGGATGCTGGAGATCAGAGTCAAAAAGTGTGTTTCTGAAAAGGCACAGCCGTTCAGGCAGCATCTGAGGAGCAGGAGAGTCGACTATTAGTTCACAACATTAATGCAAGAAAAAGATTGCATATTTCAAAGTCTTTGCACTTAATAATACTTTTGTCTTGGGTGTGGAAATGAGACTCAGCATTTCAATGCTCCATACAGTGTGTTGTGCACTGTTTTCTTCATGTTGTTATAAAAGTTAACTGAATAAAGGGGAGATTTTGTGTTTATTCGATAATATAAAGGTTGGTATTACGAAAGGATGTCGGACCTTCAGTAAAGAGACTTCCCTGTTAATGGTTAGAACCATGCTGCAAACATTTACACAGAGATTTCCAGCTCAAGTCACACACAAGGACGTTGGGCTGGGATGCTCCTGTCCATCAATGGAGCTGTACAATTCTATTTGGATACTGACATTGTGAGGCTAATGTACACTGGATATGGTTTATGAGGGATTCAATGTATGATGCCATGTGCTGTAGGAGCCCATCACCTTTATAACAACTTCATTCAGTTTCGGGTACAAGCTGCAGAATTTGAGTTTAGGTGGCATACCACAAGAGATATCCTTACAATACATGGTTGTTTCCAGGTCGTTGTTATAAATGTTGAACTGCATCTGGACAAACGCCATGTGCTAGTCCACTGCCCAGTCTGCCCCACAAACTTCTCCCCATTGTTCAGGTATGTCTGTAACCAGTCTATTGTGAGGGATTGTGTGAGTAACTGCCCAGCTCCAGTTTGGGAGCTCTCTGGACAGATTTTGGAGATGGCCAGTGTTTTGGAGTTCATGGTGAGGTCCAATAACACTGCGTCTGAATTCAGGCTTTTTCTCAAAGTCATTTCCAACAGCTTTGTTGCCTGCAAGATGGTGTGTTCACTGATCTGAACATGAATCAGCTGTTTACTACAGTCACTGAATTGTGTAATAGTTAGCTGTGTGCACTCTGGTAATTCAATTATTGTTCACTTCAATTGTTTGCAACTGGAAAAAAAAATGAGGTTTCGTTTATTTTAAAATATGTAAGAAACAAAGTGATATTAACTCTTCGTTATACAAAATGTAAAAGTGACCTGTTGTATGTTTCCCACGGGCTAATAAAAAAAAGTCAAATATTGCCTATAAAGCAGGATTCTGTGAACAGGACTATGTCCCGTGCAACATCACCATCCTCTCTGGTAGATTATGTTCCATTGACAGGACATAGCCAGGCAGAGGGGGCTGCTCCTCTGTATATAGTCAATATCCTGTTCAGACTTGATGCTGGATCCTATAGCTGCTAGACTGCTCTGTGGCAGGTTCTGGGGGAATCAATAAAAGGGAAAACATAACTGACCACTTCATCACTGATCTGCCTACTGCAGATAAACCTCTCCATTTCATATATCGCTAAGAATGATCACTGCACAATGGGGAGCAAGGGCTATCTTCACACCTTGCAGACCCTCCTCACCATGATATGGGTTCCTAATGGGACAGACGTTAAACAGATTGAGCAACAAATGGTAATGCATCTATGAGGTGCAATGGGCCATGAGCAGCAGCAGAACCATACTCTGTACAACTCAGTCTGCAACCTCAGAGCCCAACATACCTCCCACTATACAGTCACCATCACGACCCGACATATATCCCACTGTACAGGAACCATCACGGTCTGACATCCCTCCCACTCTAAATGAGCCATCAAGAGCGGCATGGTGGCTCAGTGTTTAGCACTGCTACCTCGCAGCGCCAAGGTCCTGGGTTCGATTTTGGCCTTGGGTGACAAACTGTGTGGAATTTATACATTCACCCCGTGTCTGACTGGCCTGTGAATTGGTCATTCTAAATTGTTGAGTGGTTTAGTCAGAGGGAAATGAGTGTGGATGGGTTACTCTTCGGAGGGTTGATGTGGATTGGTTAGTCCGAAGGACCTGTTTCGACACTGTAAGGAATCTAATCTACTCTCCAATTTCCATGCCAGGAATATGATGGAATAATCATTTGTCAGAATGAGTACAGCTCCGACAGTACTCTAGTATGGACTTACTCGCAACAGGCAACACACTTGTGTGGGGAGGAGCATGTCTCACAAACGTGATAGAATGTTTTGAGGAAGTGACAAAATTGATTGATGAGGGCATGGGGCTGAGTGATGGCCGTTTGGACCTTAGCAAGTCCTTTGATATGGTTCCTTATGGCAGGCTCATACAGAAGGTGAAGTGAAATGGGACCAGCGGTCAGTTAGTAAGATGGATAGAAAACTGCTTGGCCATTGAAGACAGAGTAGTGGTGGAACAGTGTTTTTGTGACTGGAGATCTGTACATAGATTGGCGGAGTTGCAAATTGTGAGGATGATTACCAGAGAATACAGCAGGATATAGGTCAGCTGCAGACTTGGACAGAGAAAACACAGATGTAACTTTATTTGGACAATTGTGACGTGATGCATTTTGGAAGGTCTAATGCAGGAGTGAAGTATAAAGCAGATGGAAAACTACTGGCTGCATCAACTTCCGAAGGGATCTTGGCGTACAGCTCCACAGTTCCCTGAAAGTGATAACACGGGTGGGTAGGGTGATCAAGAAGACTGACGGCAAATTTGCACACATGCATCGGAGCATGCAGCATGAAAATTAGCAGGTCATATTTCAGCTGTAAAGAAACTTACTTCGAGGTTCATTTCGAATATTGTGCACAGTACTGGTTGCCACACGATGTTGAAGTGTTGGGGAGGGTGTGGAAAAGTTTTACCAGCATGTTGTCTGGTTTGGAAGGTACTAGCCAGAAGGAGAAACTGAACACACATGGTTTGTGTGCACCTGGGCATCATTGGCTCTGCGGCTACCTGATAAATATTTACAAAATTATCAGAGGTATAGATAGAAGGACAGTTAGAGGCTTTTTTTCCCGCATTGTAGAAATATCAATTACTCAGGACCGTAGGTTTTAGGTAATGGAGAATATTCAGGAGATATGATAGGTAAGCTCTTTCTTTTTGCTGTTATATACAGAATGTGAAAGTGCCTGGAATGCACTGATAGTGGGGAAAAGCCAATATCGCAAGGTTTAAGAGGGATCTTGGCACAAATATGAGTAAGTAGGGAACAGAATGACATAGAAGATATCAGAGCAAAAACTTTTGTTTTAACTTTGGAATGGCATCATGTGTCCGTGCAAGCTTGCTGGGCTGAAGGGCCTGTTCCTGTGCTGGACTGTTAAGACAAGGTTTGAGCGCGGGAGTGACTGGATGCTGACTGAATGACGACTGATGATCAACAGCCACATTATTGTGGATCAATCCCCTCATCAACTTGCAGCTTCATATCCTTCCCCTCTGTGAGGAAACTCAATATTTAGAAATTGACCTGAATGTCAGAGCTGGTAACTGGTAACGCCCTCTTGACCCTCGCTCCTGCAGCCTTCTAACTTGGACATCAGCGTCTCGGGGACACAGCACTGACAGAAGCTGCATGTACTCCACTCCCACAAATGCGGTCATCTCTGGATTTCTCTGCAGGTGACATTTTTAACCAACCTGTTCAGACGTGTCATGTCCCACTTGTGAAGCAGGTAGGTGCTTGAGAATCCAGGCCGTCTTAGTTAGAGGGGAGTTCCTCAGGGTCGAGTCTTTGGCCCATCCATCTTCAGCTGCTTTGCCAATCACTTTCCCTTCAGAAGTAGGGATGTTGGTTGACGATTGGATAATACCCAGCATCATTTTCAACTGCTCAGATACTGATGTAGCGCATATCCATATGTTCAGGTTGTAAGTTTGCTCACTGAGCTGGTTGGCTTGTTCTCATTGAGAACAATCTTACAACCTGAAACTCAATATGAGTTAAATATGTTCTCAAAAATCGCATATCCATATGTAGCAAGACCTGGCCAAGATCTGCACAAGTGGAAAGTAACAGCTGTATCACATCCGTGCCTGGCAAAGACCATCTTCGAAAAGAGAAAATCTCAGTATCTCTTGTTGACATTCAACAGCAATATCATTGTTGGATCCTCCATGAGCAGCAATCCATGGTGTAATATTGATGAGAAACTGAACAGGACTGACCATACAACTGTTGATGCAGGATCAGAGCAGAAGCAAAACGTCTTGCAGCGCCCAACTCAACCCCTGACTCCCCACCTTACAAGACGTAAGTCAGATGTGATACGGAATCCTCTCCACTTGCCTAGTTGAATGCTGCTTCAACAATGCAAGAAGCGGCACGGTAGCACACTGCTCACAGCGCCAGAGACCCAGGTTCAATTCCCCACTCAGGTGACTCTCTGTGTGGAGTTTGTGTGTTCTCCCCGTGTCTGCATAGGTTTTCTCCAGATGCTCCAGTTTCATCCCACAATCTAAAAATGTGCAGTTTAGGTGAATTGGCAATGCTAAATTGTTCGTAGTATTAGGTGTAGGGGAATGGGTCAGAGTGTGTTGTGCGTCGGTGGGTCAGTGTGGACTTGTTGAGCCAAAGGGGCTGATTCCACAATGTAAGTAATCTAAGCCTGTCATCAACTGGGGCAAATCAGCAAGTTTGATTGTCAGCAACCTCCACCATTGATGTCCAGTGGCAGCAAAGGGTATCATCTCTTGTGTAACATCGTTCTGTTTAGGGGCTGTGCTATCCATCAGTTGGCGAGTTACACTCTGCAATAGGTTTGCACCTCAGGACACACAATGTCTCAGGTTCCTTTTTGCATTTGATGGTACTTTTTGAATCATTCGGGATGATTGGACCATTTGTTTGGTAGGAGGTATGGAATAGAGAAAGGATGTCTTTCTGAAATTGGTTTTGTTTGCTCTGAGATTTTACACTGTATGGACCGTGATGATATTTGAAAATCATTTCACAGAGAAGTAGTTTGAAAGAACTGAAGATCAATGAGACAAATCAAACATGATGTAAAAATCCAACAGAGTCATTAACTTCATTTGGATACAAAGGGAACATGTTTATCTGGTATGTCGGTGAGCAAAGATTTCACACAACGTTGTGTGTGGTAAAGCTCCATCACAAACACTCACACACACTCACACACAAGAGTGTGAGTGTTCCAGTGAACTGACGGCAGAAATTATTTAACATTATCTAGTTCACATTTTTTTAAAAAAATCACAGATACAGGAGCCATAAATATGTTGTCTTTACGGGGAAAAATTCACCAGACCATCTAACTTGGAGATACGTGAGGAGTTCAACACCATGGACATGCCTGAATTGTGAGAAGAATTGCAAATTCCCAGACCAGCGGGAGACTCATCGACACAGACATTCTGAGGAGAGACCGTTCACCTGCTCTATGTGTGGGAAGAGATTTACTTTGTCATTCAGCTTCATCTAACACCAGTGGTTTTACACTGACAAGAGACCTTTCCCCTGACTGTGGGGGGAGAAAAAAAAGTTAAGATCTGGAAATGTCCTAAATTCAATGGTCTTTACTTAACAACACCCTGTTCATATGGGGGAGAAGTCATTCAGCTGTTCCATGTGTGGGAAGGTATTCAATTGGGAATCCAGCAATGCCTTGCTCTTTCTTCCTTGATCAGACACTCAAGCATTTTCCCCACTACAGATGTTCCGCTTACTGGTCTATAACTCCCCATCTTTTGTCTACCTTCCTTTTTAAGCAGTGGCGCCACATTTACTGTATTCCAATCTGCTGGAACTGCCCGAGTCCAATAAATTTGGAAAATTACTGACAGTGCACCTGTTCTATCCCCCGCTGTCTCTTTTCGCACCCTGGGATGCATTAAACCAGGACGTGGAGACTTGTCTATCATTAGCTCCATGGGCTTGCCCAACACTAGCGTTCTGTAATAATGTTTGTTTCCAGATTCTCACCGACTCTATCTTTTCATCAATCACTGGCATGTTATTCGTGCCCTCCACTGTGAAGACCGATGCAAAATACCTGTTCAGTGCGTCAGGCATTTCATCGTATCCCATAACTAAATGCCCCTTCTCATCCCCTGAAGGACCAACATTACCCTTAGCCACTCTTTTTCATTTAAAGTTTTCATATAAACTTCTGCTATTTGTCTTTGAATTCTGTGATATATCTTTCATCTCCTGTTCCTTCTTAGGGTTCTTTATCGCTCTTTTTGTGGCTTTCTTTTGACCTTCAAAATTTTCCAAATCTTCTAGTTTCGTGCTGCTTTTGACCACTTTGTATGCCTCATCTTTCAATGTGATCGCCTCTCTTATTTCCTGAGACATCCAGGCAGATTACCCCTGTTCTGAAAGCCTTTCCATTAAATCGGAACATATTTTTGCTGACCACTTTGAAACATTACTGCGGAAGTCCTTTTTTTTTTTGTTTTCAGTCTACTTTAGCCAGGTCCTCCTCATTGTGCTGTTGTCCCCGCTGTACGTACACAGGACCCTGGTATTGGACTTAAACTTCACACTCTCCATCTGTATTCGAAATCTAACCATCCTGTGATCACTCCTTCCAAGAGGATCCCTGACAATGAGGTCGTTCATTATTCCTGCCACAATACACAGGGCCAGATCAAGGATTGGTTTATCCCCTTCGCTTCCATTACATACTGCTCAAGAAAACTATCACGGATACACTCAAAGCACTCCACCTCAAGGCTACCATGACCAAGCTGGTCCGACCAATCGACACGTAGATTGAAATCCCCCATGATAAGAGCTGGCCCATTTTGACCGCCTGTAGTTATTTCTTTGTTTATTGCCCGCCCCAGGGTGATGTTATTGTTTGGTGGCCGAGAGACGAGGCTGAGCAGTGACTTTTTTCTTAGAATGTCTAATTTCCACCCAAATCGATTCGTACCCATTCTCCATTGTACCCATAACAATTCACAAGACTGCCCTGGTATCGCCCTTGAATATCAGATTGACACCACCTTGTTTACGCTCCTGTCTGTCGTTTCGAATACTCTGATACCCCAAGACATTAGCCTCCCAGTTGTGACCATCCTGTAACAATGTCTCTGTAATGGCTCCTAAATCATATTGTGATTTGTGCTTGTAATTCTCTAACCTTGTTCCGAATGCTGCCAGCATTTAGATAAAGTGTCTTTATATGAGGGCCGGGACCGGGGCCTTTGTTCAGGAGTTGGGTTTAACTCAATCTGTCCTTGCTTTCCGCTTTGGCGTTACAGATCCTTTTACGTTCTCCTTCATTCACTCTCATCTTGCACTGCTTCAACCTCCCAATCTCCCTCTCTCCGAAGTATCTTGCTCTTGGGTTTACTTCTGTCGTGATGGGTTCACAGGCAATTTCTAGGGGAACACAGCCGAGATAGAGACAAAGTTTGTTCCTAGTGGAACAGAGTGTGAATAGTTACACAGATCATTGGTTGGGGGACAAAGTGAGAATGGGCTGAGAGATCGTTGCTGCAAAGAGCAGTATAGGGACCATGTCACATGCCATTGGTCTGAGAATAGACTAGGGATGTGTTTACATACCGTTGCAAGAGAAACAGAGTCGGGATTGAGTCACATGTCATTTAGTGCAGAACAGAGTCGGGCTGGGATCACTGGTTTTTGCTCGGAGAAAAGCCAGAGGCATGGGTTCACAGGCCATTGCTAGGACAACATAGTGTGGATGTGTTTGCATGCCGTTGCTGACTGAACACAGTCGGTTACGATTGACAGTTCCTTCCTAGGAGAAAAATGTGTGGATGTGTTCACAGACTGTTGTTAGTAGAACAGTCAGATGCATGGGTTCACTGACCATTTCTTGGATAACACATTGAGGATCCATTCACAGGCTGTAAATACAAGAATAGTCCGGTTTATGGGTTCACAAGACACTCGGTTCACAGGCCGTTGCAAATAGATATTGACGAAGAGTTCACAGGTTATTGCTAATGGAAAACAACGGGAATTCTGTCACAGGAAGTAGCTAGGATAACAGATTGGGGATGGAGTTGCAGGTCGCTTCTAGGTAAACAGAGTGGGGATAGATTCACTGGTCGTTGCTAGTAAAACAGAGTGGGGATGGTGGTCACAATATTTTTCAAAGGGAAACAGAGTGGGGATGGCGGTCATAGGCTGTGGCTAGGGCATTTGAATTGGATGGGTGCACAGGCAATTGCTCGTGTATCATAGCAGAATAGGTGCACACGCCGTTGCTTGGGAAGAGGCAAGGCAAGAGTTCACAGGCTGTTGTAATCAATAAACGTGGGAATGGAATCACAGACTGTTGCCCGGGGAACAAAGCAGGGTTGGAATTCCAGTTTGTTGTTTGTCAGACAGTGCGGGGCCAGGTTCACGGGCCATTTTAGGAGAACGGTCGGGGGATGGGATCACAGGCTGTTGGTAGGAAAATAAAATGTGGATGGGATTGCCGGTCATTGATGGAAGAATAGAGTGGGTATGTGCTTACATGCCATTGATAGGGAAACAGAGTGGGATGAATTGACAATTTGTTTCTCGGGGAAGAGAGTGGGGAATGGGTTACTGGGCTGTTGCGACTGGAACACAATTTGGATGAGTTCATTGGTCATTGGTGGGTGAAGAGTGTGAGGAAAATTTCACAGGCTGCTGCTAGGGGAACACAGTGTGGATGGGTTCACAGGCAGTAGCTCAGGGAAAAAAGAAACGAATGGCCACAGTTTATTTCTCGGGGACCAGACCGATGATAGGTTCACAAGCCGTTATGAGGCGAAATAAGTAGGGAAGGGGATCACAAGTCGTTGCTCAGAGAACAGTCGGGGTGATGGGTTCATAGGCCGTTCGTCAGCACCAGCGTGTGAATTGGGTTATAGGTCATTGTTTGGAGATGAGTCGGAGGCATGTGTTCAGAGGCCATTCCTCAGACAACAGACTGCGGATGGGGCCTCACCTCGTTGCTGGTGGAGCAAGGTGGAGATGGGTTGCAGAAGCCTTTGTTTGGGAAACAGACTGAGAAGGAAGTTCCTCCTGTTGCTCGGAGATCGGAGTGGTGATCGGTTCACAGCTTGTTACTAGGGGAACACGGTGTGGATGGGTTCACACATAGTGGCTTGGGGAAAACAGGGGTGATTGGGGTACAGGCAGTTGCTCAGAGAGCACTGGGAGAGATGGGATCAAAGGCCATTGCTAGTATAACAGAGTGGGGATAGATTTGCAGCCCATTCCTAAGGAACAGAGCAGGGAAGGGATTACAGGCAGTTATTAGGTGAATACAGCGGCCATCGGTTCAAAAGCAGTTTCTAGGATAACAGAGTTAGGTTGAAACCACAGGCAGTTGTTACGAGACTAGAGTGGGGTTGGGTTCACTGGGTGTTGCTCAGGGATCTGAGTAAGATGTGTTCACAGGCCATTCCTCGGACAACAGAGTGCGGATGGGGTTACACCTCGTTGCTGGTAGAGCAGAGTGAAAATGGGTTTCAGAAGCCATTGGAAGGGAAAACAGACTGAGAAGGAAGTTCCCAGCCTGGTGCTCTGAAAACACAGGGCGGTAGGTTCACAAGCCGTTACTAGGGAAACACATTGTGGGTGGGTTCACACGTAGTTGCTTGGGGAAAAGAGGGGTGATCAGTTACTGGCAGCAGCACGGAGAACAGATGGAGAGATGGGATCAAAGGCCATTGCAAGGACAACAGAATGGGGATGAATTTGCAGTCTGTTGCTAGGGAACAGAGAGTGGATGGGATAACAGGCAGTTGCTAGGGAACTGATCCGGGATGGAAATCATTCTCAGTTGTTAGGAGAACAGAGTTGGGACGAGTTCACAGGCCATTGCTGGGAGAATAGAGTGAGGATGTGTTTGCAGATTGTTACAAGGGGAACATAGTGTCCATGGGTTCACAGTAAGTTGCGAGGGGAAAATGGAAGGGACGTGGTCACATGCAGCTGCTCGGAGAACAGAATGGAAATGGGATACTGAGTATTTCTCGGGGCTTAGTTTGGGGATGGGTTCACACGTTGTTGCTAGGAGACAGACAGCGGATGGGCTCACAGGCAGTTACTCAGAGAGCACAGTAGAGGTGGAGTCTCACGCAATTGCTAGGGCAACAGAGTGGGGATTGAGTCATAGGCCGTTGCTAGGGAAAACAATGTGATGGAGTCACATGAAGTTGGTAGGAGTCAGACGGGGAATATTTCACAGGTCATTGCAACAACAGAGTGGAGATGGGGGCCACAGGATGCAGCTGGGGGAATAGAGTGGGAATGGTGCCATAGGCTGCTGCTGGGGTAAAGTATTGGGGATATGCCACAGATTGCTGCTGGGGGAACAGAGTGGGAACGCTTTCGCAGGCCGTTGGTATGGGAGAAGTTTGGAATTGAGCTCACTGGCAGATGCTTGAGAACAGAACGCATATGGGATCACAGACACTGGCCGGGAGAACAGAGTGGAGATGTGCTCAGGCTGTTGCTAGGAAAGACAACGGGTATGGGGTCACAGGCAGTTGCTCGGAGAACTTAGCGGGGATGGGGTCACAGGCCATTGTGAGGGGAACAGAGCATGGATGGGGTATAAGGTTGTCTCTGGGAGAACATTTTGGGGAAAGTGAGGACTGCAGATGCTGGAGATCAGAAAACATTGTGGGGCCAGGATCAAAGACCGTTACCAGAAGAATAGAGTGTGAACGGTGTCAAATGCAGTTGCTGTGGGAGCAGAGAGCAAATGGGTAAACAAGCCATATCTAGAGGAACAGGTTGGGGATGTGTTTGCAGGCTGTTAGTAGGTGAAACTACTGGTAATGGGGTTCACAGGCAGTTGCTGGGAGAGCACTGCGAGTATGTGGTCACAGGCTTCGGCGACGAGAACAGAGCGGGAATAGGTTCGCAGGGCGTTTGCTTACAGAACAGAGTGCGGATGGGATTACAGGCCTTTGCTAAGAGAACAGACTGTGGATGGGGACACAGACCCTGCCTCGGGTAATAGAGTGTGCATGGATTTACAGGCTGTTCATACAGGAAAATTGTGGTGATGGGGCCACAAGCTGTTGATCAGGGAACAGGGAGGGGATGATGTCGCAGTCTGTTGTCAGGAGGAAATATTACAAATGCAGTTAGATACCATTGCTTGAGAACAGCACGAAAATGGGGTTACAGACAGTTGCTGGTGAACCAAAGGCAAATGGGGTCAAAGGTCGTTGCGAGGAGAACACTCTCTGGAATGGGTTCACAAACAGTTGCTCGAAGAACAGTGTGGGGATAGGCTAGTAGGCTGTTGCTCGGGAAAATAAAAGTGTGGTTTGAGCCACAGACCTTTGCTAGGAGAATTCAGGGTAAACAAGTTCACAGGCCATTACTAGGGGAACAGAATTGGAAATGGTGCCACATGTTATTGCTATGAAAATAAAGGGGCGATGGTGCAACAGGCAGTTGCTAGGAGGACAGAGATGGTTACGAGCCACAGGCTATGACCATTCAAGAGTGTGTGGATGTGTTCAAAGGCTGTTGCCAAAGGATCTGAGTGGGATGGTTTAACAGGTCGTTGCTAGGGTCCAGAACAGGGATGAGGTCACAGGACATTGTTTGAAGAACAGAGCGAGGATAAGTTTACAGGTCGTTAGAAGGGGAACATAGTGTGAATGGGTTCGCAGGCAGTTGGTGGGAGAAAAGAGAGGGCATGGTATTACTGGCAGTTGTGAGGAGAAAATAGTTTGGATTATTTCACAGGCCATTATAAGGAGAAGAGAGTAGAGATGGAGATACTTGTTGTTGATCAGGGAGCGGAATGGGTACAATTGCGTCAACCGTTGCTAGGAGAACATAGCGTGGATGGGATTACAGGTCATTGCTCGGAGGACTGTGTGGGGACATGGCTACAGGCAGCTGAGTGGAGACCATACTTCGGATCCAGCCACAGGCTGTTGCTAGGGAAATAGAATGTAGCTGGGGTCACAGTCGATTGAGAGGGGAGCACAGTGGGAATGGGGCCACAGGATGTTTCTAGTGGAGCAGAGTGGTGATAGTTTCACAGAACGTTGCCAGGGGAACAGATTTGGGAATGGGAAACATGCAGTTGATGAGAGGACTGAACGGGGATTGTGTCACAGGAAGTTGCTAGAACAGAGTTTGGTTGGGTTCACAGGTCGTTGTTCATGTAACAGAATGAGGATGAGATCACAGGTTGTTGTTAGGAGATCGGGGGATACGCACACAGAACGTTGCATGGGGAAACAGTGGGGAAGATTTCACAAGCATTTGCCATCGGAATAAAAACTAAGTGGATGGGGTCACAGGCAGTTACTAGGGAACAGGTAGGGAATGGTTTCACCGGCTGGTCCTAAGCGTCGTAGTCGTGTCACAGAATAGCGGTCGAGTGACAAACTGTTGCCAGGGGATCAGAGAGTTAACAGGTCATTTTGAGGAGATTGGAGTGGGGACGGGGTTCACAGCCTGTTGCGAGGAGAAATTCTTAAGAATGTGTTTAGAAAGCATTGCAAGGAGAATAGATTACAGATGTGGTTAGACACCATTGCTAAAGAACAGAACGAAGAAAGGATTATAGGCCGTTGCTAGGAGAACAGGAGAGGGTTGAGATCACAGGCACTTTTTAGTGGATTAGAGTGGTGTTCGGTTCACAGGCAGTTGCAAGGAGAAAAGCTGGGAATATGTTCAGAGACTGTTGCTCTTAAAGCAGAGTGAGGATGCAGTCACAGGTCATTATTATGAGAACAATTAGGGGTCGGGTGTCAGGCAGGTGCTAGGACAACACCGGGGCGATGGTTTCACAGGCTGTTGCGCGAGAAAAGACTGGGTCTGGGTACACAGGCATTTGCTAGGAGATCAGAATGGATATTGAGTCACAGACGAACAGGTTGTTGCCAATGAACAGAGCAGCGATTGGGTCACATGCAGTTGCTAGGGGAAAAGAGACGGGGTAGGTTTACAGGCCTTTTTTGGGAGAAAACAGTGGGGATGGGTGGACAGGGAGTTGCTGGTTGAAAAGCGAGGGGATTAGGTCAAAGCAGTTGCGAGTGAACAAAGTAGTGATGAGTTCACAGCCTCTTGCGTGGAGAACACTCGGGAGTATAGGTTACAGCCAGTTGCTTGGAGAAGAGTGTGGGAATAGGCTACAGGCTGTTGCTCGGGAAATAGAGTGAAGATTGAGTAACAGGTCATTGCTTGGAGAACAGAATGAGGATTGGGCCACATGCAGTTGTTATGGGGAAAAGGAAATGACGGGTTCAAATGAAGCTTTAAAGTGAATAGATTGGGCATGAATAAAGAAGATATTTCTCGGGGCTCACGTTCGGGTTGGATTCATGGGCTATTGCGAGGGGATCAGAGGAAGGATAAAGTCATTTGTATTCGCTAAGAAAATACAGTGGCATGGGGTCCCAGGCAGTTGCTATCGGAAAATAGCGGGAATGGGGTCACAAGCAGTTCGTAGAACACTGCATGGATGGGGTCTCAAGAATTCGTGTAAGGGTGACGGTGATCGAGTGATTGTGAAGGGGTTTGGGTGATGGTGCAGGAGCGAGTGTGGGAGGGTCAGGGTGTCTGTGATGGAGTGAGTGTTAGGGGATCAGTGTGATGGTGAACAAGTGAGCGTGTGGGCTTTCGGCTGACGGTGATGGGGTGAGTGTGAGGGGGGCAGGGTGACTTTATGGAGAGAGTGTGAGAGTGTCAGGGTGACGGTGATAGAGTGAGTGTGAGGGGGTCTGGGAGACCGTGATGGAGTGAGTGTGATTGGGTCAGTGTGACGGTGATGGAGTGAGTGTGAAGGGGTCAGGGTGACGGTGATGGAGTGAGTGTGAGGGAGTCTGGGAGAATATGATGGCTTGAGTGTGAGAAGGTCAGTGCGAGTGTGTTGGAGTGAGTGTGAGGATGTCATGGTGACGGTGATGGAGTGAGTGTTAGGGGTCAGTGAGACGGTGATGGAGTGAGTGTGAGGTGGTCATGGTGTCTGTGATGGAATGAGTGTTAGGGGGTCAGTATGATGGCGATAGAGTGAGTGTGTGGGTGTTCGCGTGATGGTAATGGAGTGAGTGTGAGGGATTCAGTGTTACGGTGATGGAGTGAGTGTGAGGGGATCAGGGTGACGGTGAAGGTTTGAGTGTGAGGGGTTCAGGGTGACGTGATGGAGTGCGTGTGAGAGGGTCAAGATGACTTTGATGGTGTGAGTGTGAGGGGTTCAGGGTGACGTTGATGGAGTGAGTGTGAGGGGTCAGTGTGAAGATGATGGCATGAGTGTGAGTGGTAAGTGCGATGGTGATGGCGTGAGTGTGTGGGGGTCATGGTGTCAGAGATGGAGTGAGAGTGAGGGGGTCAGTGTGACGGTGATGGAGTGAGTGTGAGTGGATTAGTGTGACGGGGATGGAGTGAGTATGAGGGGATCAGTGTGACGGTGATGGAGTGAGTGTGAGGACGTCAGGGTGACGGTGATAGGGAGGGAGTGGGGGGACAGGATGACAATGATGGGGTGAGTCTGAGGGTTTAAGGGTGACGAGATGAGTGAGTGTGAGGTGGTTAGGTTGACTGTGATGGAGTGAGTGTGAAGGGTTCAGGGTGACGGTGATGGAGGGAGTGCGAGGGTGTCAGGGTGACGGTGAAGGTTTGAGTGTGAGGGGTTCAGGGTGACGTGATGGAGTGAGTGTGAGGGGTCAGTGTGAAGATGATGGCATGGGTGTGAGTGGTCAGTGTGATGGTGATGGCGTGAGTGTGTGGGGGTCAGGGTGTCAGCGATGGGGTGAGAGTGAGGGGGTCAGTGTGACGGTGATGGAGTGACTGTGAGGGGTTCAGGGTGACTGTGTTGGAGTGAGTGTGAGTGTGTCAGGGTGACAGTTATGGAGTGAGTGTGAGTGGATTAGTGTGACGGTGATGGAGTGAGTGTGAGTTGGTCAGTGCGACGATGATGGAGTGAGTCTCAGGGGATCAGTGTGACGGTGATGGAGTGAGTGTGAGGGCGTCAGGGTGACGGTGATAGGGAGGGAGTGGGGGGACACGATGACAATGATGGGGTGAGTCTGAGGGTTTCAGGGTGACGTGATGGAGTGAGTGTGAGGGTGACGGTGATGGAGTGAGTGTGAGGTGGTTAGGATGACTGTGATGGAGTGAGTGTGAAGGGTTCAGTGTGATGGTGATGGAGTGACTGTGAGAGGTTCAAGTTGTCTCTGTTGCAGTGAGTGTGAGTGTGTCAGGGTGGCGGTTATGTAGTGAGTGTGAGTGGAACAGACTAAAGGGGATGGAGTGAGTGTGAGGGGGTCAGAGTGACGGTGATGGAGTGAGTGTCAGGGGATCAGTCTGACGGTGATCAAGCGAGTGTGACGGAGTCAGGGAGACGGTGATGGAGGTAGTGTGAGGGGGTCAGGGTGACGGTGATGGAGGGAGTGTATGGGGGTTCAGGTGATTTTGATGCAGTGAATGTGAGAGAGTCACAGTAACAGAGATGGTGCGAGTGTGATGGTGTCAGAGTGATGGTGTTGGAGTGGTTGTGAAGGGATCCGGGTTTCGGAGCTGCAGCGAGTGTGAGTTGGTCAGGATGTCTGTATGGAGTGAGTGTTAGGAGATCAGTGTGATGGTGATGGAGCGAATGTGAGGGGGTCAGGGTGACAGTGATGGAGAGTGAGTGAGGGGATCAGGGTGACATTGATGGAGTGAGTCTGAGGTGTTCAGGGTGACGTGATGGCGTGAGTGTGAGGGGTTCAGGGTGTGGGTGATGGAGTGAGAATGAGGGGGTCAGTGTGACTGTTATGGAGTGAGTGTGAGTGGATCAGTGTGGCGGGGATGGAGTGAGTGTGAGTTGGTCAGGGTGACGGTGATGGAGTGAGTGTGAGGGCGTTAGGCTGACAGTGATGGAGAGGGAGTGAGGGGATCAGGGTGGCATTGATGGAGTGAGTCTGAGGGGTTCAGGGTGATGTGATGGAGTGAGTGTGAGTGTGTCAGGGTGACGATGGAGTGAGTGTGAGGGGGGCAGGATGACTGTGATGGAGTGAGTGTGAAGGGTTCATGGTGATGGTGATGGAGTGAGTGTGAGGGGTCAGTGTGTCAGTGATGGCGTGATTGTGTGGGGTCAGTGTGATGGTGATGGAGTGAGAGTGAGGGTGTCAGGGTGTTTGAGTAAGTGTGAGGGGATTTGGGTGATGGTGGTGGAGTGAGTGTGAGGGTGTCAGGGTGACATTGATGGAGTGAGTGTGAGGGGGTCAGGGTGACGGTGATGGAGTGAGTGTGAGCGGGTCAGGGTGACGGTGATGGAGGGAGTGCGTGCGGGTTCAGATGATGTTGATGCAGTGAATGTGAGAGAGTCACAGTAACGGAGATTGTGCGAGTGTGACGGTGTCAGAGTGATGGTGTTGGAGTGATTGTGAAGGGTTCCGGATGATGATGGTGGAGCATGTGCGACTGGGTCAGCGTGTCTGCATGGAGTGAGTGTTGAGGGATCAGAGTGATGTTGATCGAGTGAGTGTGTGGGGGTTCGTGTGACAGTAATGGGGTGAGTGTGAGGGGGCAGTGTGTTGGAGTGAGTGTGTGGGGGTCTCGGAGAACGTGATGGCGTGAGTGTGCCGGGGTCAGTGCGAATGTGTTGGAGTGAGTGTGAGGATGTCATGGTGACGGTGATACAGTGAGTGTGAGAGGATCAGAGTGACGGTGATGGAGTGAGTGCGTGGGTGTTCGCGTGGTGGTGATGGAGTGAGTGTGACTTGGTCTGTGTAATGGTGATGGAGTGATTGTGAGGGGGCCAGGGTGGCAGTGATGGAGTGAGTGAGAGGGGGTCAGGTTGTTGGAGTGAGTGTGAGCTGATATGGGTGACGGTGGAGGAGTGAGTGTGAGGGGGTTGGAGTGACGGTGATGGAGTGATTGTGAGAGTTTCAGGGTGCCGGTGATGGAGTGAGTATGGGGCGTTTGGGTGACAGTGATGGAGTGAGTGTGAGGGGGTCTGGGAGACCGTGATGGAGTGAGTGTGAGGGGATCAGTGTGAGGGTGTTGGAGTGAGTTTGTCGGGATCAGTGCGATAGTGAAGGAGTGAGTGTGAGGGGGTCAGGGTGTTGGAGTGTGTGTGCAGGGATTTGGGTGATGGTGATGGAGTGAATGTGAGTGGGTCAGTCTGACGGTGATGGAGTGAATGTGAGTGGGTCAGAGTGACGGTGATGGAGGGAGTGTGAGTGGGTCAGGGTGACGGTGATGGAGGGAGTGTGTGGGGGTTCAGGTGATTTTGATGTAGTGAATGTGAGAGAGTCACAGTAACAGAGATGGTGCGAGTGTGATGGTGTCAGAGTGACGGTGTTGGAGTGATTGTGAAGGGATCCGGGTTTCGGAGCTGGAGCGAGTGTGAGTTGGTCAGGATGTCTGTATGGAGTGAGTGTTAGGAGATCAGTGTGATGGTGATGGAGCGAATGTGAAGGGGCAGGATGACTGTGATGGAGTGAGTTGAAGGGTTCATGGTGACGGTGATGGAGTGAGTGTGAGGGTTCAGTGTGACGGTGATGGCGTGAGTGTGAGGGGTCAGTACGATGGTGATGGTGTGAGTGCGTGGGGATCAGGGTGTGTGCGATGGAGTGAGAGTGAGGGGGTCAGTGTGACGGTGATGGAGTGATTGTGAGGGGTTCAGTGTGACTGGGTTGGAGTGAGTGTGAAAGTTTCAGGGTGTCAGTGATGGAGTGAGTGTGTAGGGATTTGGGAGACAATGATGGAGTGAGTGTGAGAGTGTCAGTATGACGGTGATGGTGTGAGTGTGAGGGGTCAGTATGACGGTGATGGAGTGAGTGTGAGGGGTCAGTATGACAGTGATGGAGTGAGTCTGAAGGGTTCAGTGTGACTGTGATAGCGTGAGTGTGAGGGTTTCAGTGCGATGGAGTGAGAGTAAGGGGGTCAAAGTGACGGTGAATGTTTGAGTGTGAGGGTGTCAGAGTGACAGTGATGGACTGAGGGTGATGGGGATCGTGTGATTGTGATGGAATGAGTGTGAGAGAGTCACGGTAACGGATATGGCGCGAGTGTGAAGATATCAGGGTGACAATGATGTAGTGAGTGTGAGAGGGTCAGAGTGATGGTGATGGAGTGAGTGTGGAGTGGGTCAGGGTGTCTGTGATGGAGTGATTGTTGGGGGTCTGTGTGATGGTGTTAGAGTGAGTGTGTAGGTGTTCGGGTGACGGTGATGGAGTGAGTGTGAGAGTGTCAGTGTGACGGTGATGGAGTGAGTGTGAGGGTATCAGTGTGACATTGATTGATTGAGTGTGAGGAGGTCAAGGGGACAGTGATGGAGTGAGGGTGAGGGAGTCACAATGATGGTGACGGAGTGAGTGTGAGTGGTCAGTGTGTCGGTGATGGAGTGAGTGTGAGGGTTCAGTGCGATGGAGATGGTGCGAGTGTGTGGGGGTCAGGTGATGGAGTGAAAGTGAGAGGGTAAGTGTGACGGTGATGGCGTGTGTTTGAGGGGTTCAGGGTGACCGTGATGGAGTGAATGTGAGGTGGTCAGTGTGACGGTGATAGAGCGAGTGTGAGAGGATATGTGGGACTGATGGAGTGAGTGTGTGCGTGTTTGGATCACGGTGATGGAGTGAGTGTTAGGGGATCAGTGTGACGGTTTTGCAGTGAGGGTAAGAGGGACAGTGTGAGGTTGATGGAGTGAGTGTGAGGGGTCAGTGTGTCAGTGATGGAGTGACTTTGTGCGGTCAATGTGATGGTGATGGAGTGAGTGTGAGGGGTTCAGGGTGTTGGAGTGAGTGTGAGGGAATTTGGGTGATGGTGGTGGAGTGAGTGTGAGGGGTTCAGGGTGACGGTGATGGAGGGAGTGTGTGCGGGTTCAGGTGATGTTGATGCAGTGAATGTGAGAGAGTCACAGTAACAAAGATTGTGTGAGTGTGAAGGGTTCCGGAAGATGTTGGTGGAGCGAGTGCAACTGGGTCAGGGTGCCTGCATGGAGTGAGTGTTGGGGGATCAGAGTGATGTTGATCGAGTGAGTGTGTGGGGGTTCGTGTGACAGTAATGGGGTGAGTGTGAGGGGCAGTGTGTTGGAGTGAGTGTGTGGGGGTCTCGGAGAACGTGATGGCGTGAGTGTGCGGGGGTCAGTGCGAATGTGTTGGAGTGAGTGTGAGGATGTCATGGTGACGGTGATAGAGTGAGCATGAGAGGATCAGAGTGACGGTGATGGAGTGAGTGCATGGGTGTTCGCGTGGTGGTGATGGAGTGAGTGTGAGGGGTTCAGTGTGATGGTGATGGAGTGAGTGTGAGCTGGTCAGGGTGTTGGTGATGGAGTGAGTGTGAGGGGGTCTGGGTGACAGTGATGGAATGAGTGCAAGTGGGTCAGCATGACGGCGATTGACTGAATGTGAGAGTGTCAGTGTGACGATGATGGAGTGAGTGTGAGGTGGTCAGTTTGATGGTGATAGAGTGAGAGTGTGGGTGTTCGGTGACGGTGATGGAATGACTGTGAGAGTGTCATGGTGACGGTGATGGAGTGAGTGTTAGGGAATCAGTGCGACAGTTATCGAGTGAGAGTGTGCGGATTTGGGTGAAGGTGTTGGAGTGAGTGTGAGGGGGTCTGGGTGACAGTGATGGAGTGCGTGCGAGGGGGTCAGCGTGATGGTGATCGACTGAATGTGAGAGGGTCAGTTTGACGATGATGGAGTAAGTGTGAAGTGGTCAGGGTGTCGGTAATGGAGTGAGTGTTAACGGATCACTGTGACGGTGGTGGAGTAAGTGTGAAGTGTTTAGTGTGACTGTGATAGCATGAGTGCGAGTGGATCAGTGTGACGGTTTTGCAGTGAGTGTGAGAGGGTCAGTGTGAGGATGATGGAGTGAGTGTGAATGGTTACGGTGATGGAGATGGAGTGAGTGTGAGGGTTCAGTGTGATGGTGATGGAGCAAGCGTGAGGGGGTTAGGGTGTCGGTGATAGAGTGAGTGTGCATTGGTGTGGGTGATGGTGATGGAGTGAGTTTGAGGGGGTCTGGGTGGCAGTGATGGAGTGAGTGTCACGGGGTCAGCGTGACGGATATCGAGTGAATTTGAGAGAGTCAGGGTGATGGTGATGGAGTGACTGTGAGGGGATCACTGTGATGGTTTTGCAGTGAGTATGAGAGGATCAGTGTGACAATGATGGAGTGAGCGTGAGGTGGTCGGGGTGTCGGTGACAGAGTGAGTGTGAGGGGATCACTGTGACGGTGGTGGAGTGAGAGTGAAGGGTTCAGTATGACTGTGATAGCGGGAGTGCGAGTGGATCTTTGTGACAGTTTTGCAGTGAGTGTGAGAGGGTCAGTGTGAGGATGATGGAGTGAGTGTGAGCGGGTCAGAGTGACGGAGTGAGTGTGAGGGGGTCAGTGTGACGGTAATGGAGTGAGTGTGACAGGGTCTGGGTGACAGTGATGGAGTGAGTGTGAGGGTGTCAGGACGACGGTGATGGAGTGAGTATGAGGGCTCAGTGTGACAGTGACAGATTGAGGGTGAGGATGTCAGGGTGATGATAATGGAATGAGTGTTAGGGGACCAGTGTGATGGTGAGAGAGTGTGTGTGTGGGTGTTCGGGTGACGGTGATGGAATGACCGTGAGAGTGTCATGGTGACGGTGATGGAGTGAGTGTGAGGGGGTCAGGGTGATGATGATGGAGTGAGTGTGAGAGTGCCAGGCTGACGGTGATGGAGTGAGTTTGAGAGGGTCAGGGTGACAGTGATGGAATGTGTGTGAGGGGGTCTGGTAGGCCGTGATGGCGTGAGAGTGAGGGGGTCAGCGTGAGTGCATTGGAGTGAGTGTGAGGATGTCAATGTGACGGTGATGGAGTGAGTGTTAGGGGATAGTGTGACGGTGATGGAGTGAGTGTGAGGGGGTCAGGGTGATGGTGATGGAGTGAGTGAGGCGGTGTCAGGGGGACGGTGGTGGAGTGAGTGTGTGGGGATCAGTGCGACAGTGATGGAGTGAGTGTGAGGGGGTCAGGGTGTTGGAGTAAGTGTGAGGTGGTCAGGGTGACGGTGATGGAGTGAGTGTGCAAGGATTTGGGTGACGGTGATGGAGTGATTGTGAGGGGCTCTGTGTGAGTGTGTTGGAGAGAGTGTGTAGGGATCAGTGCAACTGTGGTGGAGTGAGTGTGGGTGATCAGGCTGTTGGAGTAAGTGTGAGGGGGTCAGTGTGACGGTGATGGAGTGAGTGTGAGGGGTCAGTGTGACGGTGATGGAATGAGTGTGAGGGGATCAGGGTGACGGTGAAGGTGTGAGTGTGAGGGGGTCAGGGTGACAGTGATGGAGTGATTGTGAGGTGAACAGATTAAGGTGATGGAGTGAGTACGAGAATGTCAGTGTGACTGTGATGGAGTGAGTGTGAGGTGGTCAGGGTGACGGTGACAAAGTTAGTAAGGCGGGAAAAAGAGGCTTACATAAGTTCGAGTAAGCAAAGTTCAGACAGAGCGTCGGAGGGATACAGGATAGCCAAGAGGGAGTTGAAGAAAGGGATTTGGAGAGCTAAGAGAGGCCATGAAAATTCTTTGGCGGGTAGGATCAAAAATAAACCCAAGGCCTTTTATCTGTATGTGAGAAACATGAGAATGACGAGAATGAGGGTAGGTCCGATCAAGGGCAGTAGTGGGAAACTGTGTATTGAGTCGGAAGAGATAATAGATGTCTTGAATGAGTACTTTTCTTCAGTATTTACAAATGAGAGGGACCGTATTGTTGAAGAGGAGAGTATGACACGGACTGGTAAGCGAGAGGAGATACTTGTTACAAAGGAAGATGTGTTGGGTATTTTGAAAAAACCTGAGGATAGACAAGTCCCCCGGGCCTGACGGGATGTATCCTAGAATTACGTGGGAAGCAAGAGAGAAAATTGCAAAACCATTGGCAATGTTCTTTTCGTCTTCACTGGCAGTGGAGGTGGTGCCAGGGGTCTGGAGAGTGGCGAATGTTATGCCTCTGTTCAAAAAATGGAATAGGGATAACCCCGGGAATTACAGGCCAGTTAGTCTTACTTCGGTGGTAGGCAATGTAATGGAAAGCGCACTGAGGGATAGGAGTTATGAGTATCTGGAAAGACACTGCTTCATTGGGGTCAGCCAGCACGGATTTGTAAGGGGTAGTTCTTGCCTTACAAGTCTTATTGAATTCTTTGAAGAGGTGACCAAGCATATGAATGAGGATAGAGCAGTGGATGTAGTGTACATGGATGTTAGTGAGGTATTTGATCAGGTTCCCCATTGTAAGCTTATGCGGTAAGTCAGGAGGCATGGGATAGAGGGAAATTTGGCCAGTTGGATAGAGAAGTATAAGGAATAAGGTAGGTGAACTTGCAGCGTGGGTTGGTACCTGGGACTTCGATGTTGTGGCCATTACAGAGACGTGGGTAGAACAGGGACAAGAATGGCTGTTGCACGTTCCAGGGTTCAAATGTTTTAGTAGGATCAGACATGAGGGTAAAAAAGGGGGAGGCGTGGCATTACTTGTCAAAGACAGTATCACAGCAGTGGAATGGACGATGGAAGAGGACTTGCCATCTGAGGTAGTTTGGGCTGAGGTTAGAAATAGGAAAGGTGAGGTCACCCTGTTAGGTGTTTTCTACAGGCCTCCTAATAGTCCTAGAGAAGGAGAGGATAATATTGCGACGATGATTCAGGAAAAGAGTGAAGGTAGCAGGGTGGTTGTTATGGGGGACTTTAACTTCCCAGATATTGACTGGGAGAGCTATAGCTCGAGTTCATTAGATGGGTCGGTGTTTGTACAATGTGTGCAGGATGGTTTCCTGACACAATATGTCGACAGGCCAACAAGAGGGGAGGCTATATTGGATTTGGTTCTAGGTAATGAACCAGGCCAGGTGTTAGACTTGGAGGTAGGTGAGCACTTCGGGGACAGTGACCACAACTCGGTGACTTTTACTTTAGTGATGGAGAGGGATAATCGTGCGCCGCAGGGCAAGAGCTATAGCTGGGGGCAGGGCAATTATGATGCTGTGAGGCATGACTTAGGATGTGTGGATTGGAAAAACAGGCTTCAAGAGAAGAACACTAATGAGATGTGGGGATTGTTCAAGGAGCAGCTACTGCGTGTCCTCGATAGGTATGTACCAGTCAGGCATGATGTAAAGGGCCTTGTGAGGCAGCCGTGGTTTAGTAAGGAATCGGAGTCCCTTGTGGAAGGGAAGAAGGCGGCATATGAGGCGTGAAGGTTCAGTAGGGGCGATTGAGAGTTATAAGGTAGCCAGGAAGGAGCTAAAGAGGGAGCTAAGAGATGCGAGAAGGGGACATGAAAAGTCTTTAGCTGGTAGGATTAGGGAAAACCCAAAGGCTTTCTATAGGTATGTCAAGAATAAAAGGATGACTAGGGTAGGTATCGGTCCAGTCAAGGATAGTAGTGGGAAGTTGTGTGTGGAGGCGGAGGAGATTGGAGAGACATTAAATCAGTACTTTTCATCAGTATTCACTCAGGAACAGGACACTGTTGCTGATGTGAATATGGAATCACAAATAATTAGAATGGATGCCCTGGAAATATGCAGGGAAGAGGTTTTGGGAATATTGGAAAGGATGAATATAGATAAGTCTCCTGGGCCTGATGGCATTTACCCCAGGATCCTATGGGAAGCTAGGGAGGAGATAGCAGAGCCATTGGCCTGGATTTTTATGTCGTCGTTGTCAACGGGAATAGTACCAGAGGACTGGAGGATAGCGAATGTGGTCCCATTGTTCAAGAAAGGGAGTAGGGATAGCCCTAGTAACTATAGGCCAGTGAGTCTGACTTCAGTGGTGGGCAAAGTCTTAGAGAGAATGGTAAGGGATAAGATTTATGAACATCTGGGTAGGAATAACGTGATCAGGGATAGCCAGCATGGTTTTGTGAAGGGCAGGTCGTGCCTCACAAACCTTATTGAGTTCTTTGAGAAGGTGACTAAGGAAGTGGATGAGGGTAAAGCAGTAGATGTTGTGTATATGGATTTTAGTAAGGCGTTCGATAAGGTTCCCCATGGTAGGCTAATGCTAAAACTTCGGAGGTATGGCATTGAGGATACATTAGAGGTTTGGATTAGGAATTGGCTGGCTGGAAGGAGACAGAGGGTAGTAGTTGATGGATTATGTTCATCTTGGAGCGCAGTTACTAGCGGTGTACCACAAGGATCTGTTTTGGGACCATTGCTTTTTGTTATCTTTATAAATGATCTAGAGGAAGGACTTGAAAGCTGGGTAAGCAAGTTTGCGGATGACACAAAAGTCGGTGGAGTTGTGGATAGTGAGGAAGGAAGTGGTAGGTTACAGCGGGATATAGATAAGTTGCAGAGCTGGGCGGAAATGTGGCAAATGGAATTCAATGTAGCTAAGTGCGAAGTCGTTCACTTTGGTAGGAATAACAAGATGATGGATTACTGGGCTAATGGTAGGCTACTTGGTAGTGTGGATGAGCAGAGGGATCTTGGTGTCCATGTACACAGATCTCTGAAAGTTGCCACCCAGGTAAATAGTGCTGTGAGGAAGGCATATGGTGTACTGGGCTTTATTGGCAGAGGAATTGAGTTCCGGAGTCCTGAGGTCATGTTGCAGTTGTATAAGACTCTGGTGAGGCCTCATCTGGAGTATTGTGTGCAGTTTTGGTCGCCATACTATCGGAAGGATGTGGAAGCTTTAGAACGAGTGCAGAGGAGGTTTACCAGGATGTTGCCTGGAATGGTAGGAAAATCTTATGAGGAAAGGCTGAGGCACTTGGGGCTGTTCTCATTGGAGAAGAGAAGGTTTAGGGGAGATCTGATAGAAGTGTATAAGATGATTAGGGGTTTAGATAGGGTAGATACTAAGATCCTTTTACCGCTAATGGAGTCAGGTGTTACTAGGGGACATAGCTTTAAATTAAGGGGTGGTAGGTATAGGACAGATGTTAGGGGTAGATTCTTCACACAGCGGGTTGTGAGTTCATGGAATGCCCTGCCCGTATCAGTGGTGAACTCTCCTTCTTTATGGTCATTTAAGCGGGCATTGGATAGGCATTTGGAAGTTATTGGGCTAGTATAGGTTAGGTAGGATTCGGTCGGCGCAACATCGAGGGCCGAAGGGCCTGTACTGCGCTGTATCCTTCTATGTTCTATGTTCTAGAACTGGCTAACCGGTCAAAGTCAGAGAGTGGTGGTAGATGGTAAATATTCAGACTGGAGCCCATTTACAAGTGGAGTTCCGCAGGGATCAGTTCTGGGTCCTCTTTATTAATGACTTGAAAGAGGGAATCGAAAGGTGGGTCAGTAAATTTGAAGACCATACGAAGATTGGTGGAGTTATGGATAGTGAGGAGGGCTGTTGTCAGCTGTAAAGGGACTTAGATATGATGCAGAGCTGGTCTGAGGAGTGGGCAGATGGAGTTCAAACCTGTCAAGTGTGAGGTTATCCATTGTGGAAGGACAAATAAGAATGCAGAATACAGGGTTAACGGTACGATTCGTAGTAAGGTGGAGGATCAGAGGGATCTTGGGGTCTATGTTCATAGATCTTTGGAAGTTGCCACTCAGATGGATAGAGCTTGTAAGAAGGCCTATGGTGTATTAGCGTTCATAAGCAGAGGGATTGAATTCAAGAGTCGTTAGGTGATGTTGCAGCTGTATATGTCCTTGGTAAGGCCACATTTGGAGTACTGTGTGCAGTTCTGGTCGCCTCACTTTAGGAAAGATGTGGAAGTGTTGGAGAGGGTGCAGAGGAGATGTACCATGATGTTGCCTGGAATGGAAAATAGGTCGTACGAGGATAGATTGAGAGGGCTCGGCCTTTTCTCATTGGAACAGCGAAGGATGAGGGGTGACTTGATAGAGGTTTATAAGATGATCAGGGGAATAGATAGAGTAGACAGAGACTTTTTCCCCGGGTACAACAGTGTTACAAGGGGAAATAAATTTAAGGTGAAGGGTGGAAGGTATGGGGGGATGTCAGGGGTAGGTTCTTTACCCAGAGAGTGGTGGGGGCATGGAAGGCACTGCCTGAGGGAGTGGCAGAGTCAGAATCATTGGTGACCTTTAAGCGGCAATTGGATAGATACATGGATAGGTGCTTAAGCTAGGGCAAATATTCAGCACAATACCGTGGGTCGAAGGGCCTGTTCTGTGCTGTATTGTTCTATGTTCTATGTTTTATGAGTGTGAGGAGGTCAGGGTGGCAGTGATGGAGTGAGTGTGAGGGGATCAGGGCGACGGCGGTAGAGTGAGTGTGAGGGGGTCAGTGTGACGGTGATCGAGTGAGTGTGAGGGGATCAGTGTGACAGTGATGGAGTGAGTGTGAGGGGATCATTGTGACAGTGAAGGTGTGAGTGTGTGTAGTCAGGGTGACAGTGATGGATTGAATGTAAGTGTGTTCGGGTGACGGTGATCGAGTGAGTGTGAGGGAGTCACGGTGACGGTGATGGAGTGAGTGTGAAGGGGTCATGCTGACGGTGATGTAGTGAGTGTGTGGCGGTCAGTGAGACGGTGATGGAGTGAGTATGAAGGGGTCAAGGTGACGGTGATGGGATGATTGTGAGAGTTTAAGGGTGACGGTGATGGAGTGAGTGTGCGGGCGTCAGGGTGACAGTGATGGAGTGAGTGCGAGGGGATCAGGGTGGCGATGATGTAGTGAGTGTGAGGGCATCAATGTGACAGTGATGGAGTGAGTGTGAGGGGGTCAGTGTAGCGGTGGTAGATAGAGTGTGAGCGAGTCAGGGTGGCACTGATGGAGTGAGTGTGAGTGGCTCAGGGTGACGGTGACACAGTAAGCCTGTGTGTGTAAGTGTGAAAATGATGCAGTCTGCGTGAGGGTGTCAGGGTGACAGTGACACAGTAAGCGTGAGGGGTTCAGGGTGATAGTGATGCAGTAAGTGTGAGGGTGTCAGAGAGATAGTGACTTGTTAATTGTGTGGGGCCAGGGTGATAGTAACACAGTAAGCTTGTGGGAGTCAGGGTGATATTGGCGCAGTCAGTGTGAGGGGGTCAGGATGATAGTGATGCAGTAAGTGTGAGGGGATTAGGGTGACCGTGAAGCAGGAAGTGTGATGGGTGAATGTGATAGTGACGTAGCACATAGAAAGGTCCAAAGCAGAACAGGCCCTTACGCCCATGATGTGCTGCCGAGTTTAATCGTAATATAAAATATAGTTACTTAACCTACACACGCGTCAATGAACCCGTGTTACCGTCAATGCAGCCCTGGGGAAACGTCTCTGGCTACTGACGTGTGATGCAGTGATGCAGAAAGACTGAATGTATCAGGGTGACAGAGATGCGGTATTTTGGAGGTGTCAGAGAGATAGTGGCATGGTAATTGTGAGGGGTCAGGGTGATAGTGATGCAGTAAATGTGAGGGGGTCAGGGTTATAGTGACGCATTAAGTGTGAGGGGGTCAGGGTGTCAGTGATGCAATAAGTGTTAGAGGGTCAGGATGATAGTGATACAGTAAGTGCGAGAGGGTCCGGCTGATAGTGATGCAGTAACTCTGAGGGATCAGGCTAATAGTGATGCATCGTGTGATGGGGCCGGGATGATAGTGACACAGTTAGTGTGAGGGCTGTCAGGGTGATAGTGGCACAGTTAGTGTGAGGAGAGTCCTGTTGACAGTGACGCAGTAACTCTGAGGTTTCTCTCTGATGGAAACTCTCTCCCTCCTGTGCCTCCCACCGTCTCTCTCTGACACATTCTCTCTCCCTGGTCCTTCCCTCTCCCTCTGACCCAGAGGCTGGGGAGTAGGTGGTGACGCTGCATGTGGGTGGAGGGTGTTCGGGTAAGATGTGGGAGGAAGGGAAAATGGAGTAGAGACTGAATTGTGGGAGGGAGAAAGCGATGGAAGGAGAGTGAGAGTGAGAGTGAGAGTGAGAGTGAGCGGGCTGGGGAGAGGGAAGAGTGGAGGCAGGTGGAGAAACCAGGGTTGGGTGTGTGTGTGTGTGAGAGGGCTGACGAGGGAGAGTGAAAGGGAAAGGAGGTGAGAAAGAGTGAGTGTGCAGAGAGGGAGAGGGGAGAAATGTGGAGAAAGAGTGGGGGAGATGAAATGGGGAGGCCAGGCTGCAGTGGAGCGACAGAGGGTGTGAAATCCAGCTCCTGAGCTCAGGGCCCGGTGCCCTCCCCTTCCCTGAGGACCAAGACTTGGGGCTGAGTCTGTCTCTCTCCAGCTCAGCTTCTCAAACACAAAGACACACAACAACATCGGTCACCCTGCTGCTCGGCACGCTATAATCAACATTTTTATTGTTTACAAATGGAAGTGATGGAGACAGTCAGTGGGATGGTGCCTTTTCTCACTGGCCCCTGAGTTGTGAGAAACATTGAAATGTTTCCCTGTAACCCCACTGTGGGATAAGGATGGGCAAACCAGCGCTACCCTCAGTTTGTTACCATAGCGACTGGCTGCTCCATCGCTAAAATCCTGAACCGAAATGAGAAAATCCCGGATGGATTGATTATTGAGGGAATTTGGTGGATGGATGGATTTGGGTGAAGGGATATTTCAGCACATTCTTCAGGTGCTGCCTGAACTTAGTCTGGGTCACGCCATAAATCACGGTGTTTGTGCAGCAACTGATGAGCTGCAGCATGAAGCCCAATTCCTGCACAAAGTCATGGAGAAAGGCAGAATGATACCCAATATCCCACATTCGTAACCATATAGAATACAGCATTAACATTGACCATAACAGGATGAAATTGGCCGAGATCACAAACAGTAAAATGATTGATTTTTTTCGGTTTCTCATTTCTGTGTCAGACTGAGCGTCCCCATTGGTGTGAGCGCGGAGTCTCCTGCGGGCTCTGCTGGTCAGTAAAATGTGTCTGACGGTGAGAACATTGAGCAGCAGAATCAGGAGAAATGGGACACAAGGGGTTAGAATGTGGTGGAGGAATTCGATTGTTACCCAGACACTGGATAATCGAACAGCGACAGTTACGTAACAAAACCAGGGGTCGTTCATCAGCCGATATCGAGCCGTGAACATAAAATACCAGAAAATGTTCTTTAAACAGCTCAGCACAGTCACTGCTCCCAGAGCCACAACCGCTGTTTTCTCACTGCAATATTTACTTTTCAGCTTCTGCCAACAAATGGCCACAAACCGATCAAAGGTGAAAGTGACGGTGAACCAGACAGAGCAGTCAGTGGCTGCATAAAGCAGGACGGCGTGGATATTACACACGCGGACGGAGTACAGGAAATAAAACTGTTTCCGATAAACAATGGGAATGTGCCTCAGGATCAGGTCGAGGATAATGACTAGGAGATCCGCCGCTGCCATGGCCCCAAGGTAACGTCTGACACATGGAGACAATCCACAATCTTTATAAAGCAGGACGTAGATGGTCACTACGTTAACTGTGAGGAAGGAATACAAATCCATTATCCATCAGCCTGGAGACAAAGTGACCCGGTTGATCGGGACCCAGTGAGATTTTCAAATGCGTCCCTTTATTCAGGGATTTATTAAAATAATTGGAGCTGGAATAACAAATGGGAAGCTCTGAATTACTGACAAAAATGTGACATAAACCACAAGAAACCCTCCCTCCCCAAACACACAGAAACACATCCATAAGGACAGATGGTTTCTAGAACATTCCCACATACTCGATCACTCGAGAGCAGACGCAGGTCATTCCATCCCAAGTCGTAATACGGAGGGTGGAAACGTTGCTGTTCTGAAGGATTCTCTCCCAGTTTCCTGAAGACAAACGGATTTTGGGAATTTCTGTATTTTGGTTTAAATTGTGGTGGATCCTGTGTCGTGGAGAAATGTAAACGCCGGGAAAACGTATTCACTCCTTTAACTGCCTGAGGGGCCTTCGGAACAGTGTCTCCTTCACCTCGGCAACTTGTCGTTTGTTCAATTCACTGACGTCAGGCTGTTCACAAACAATGTCAGAACGTTCTGGGGAATGTCAGTGAAAGAATGTCAGGTACAGAACGTTCCGGCGAACGTCAGTTATAGAATGTCGGGGACAGAATGTTCCGGGAAATGCCAGTTATAGAATGTCGGGGGCAGAACTTTCCGGGGAATGTCAGTTATAGAATGTTGGCGACAGCACGTTCCAGGAAATGTCAGTCATAGAATGTTGGGGACAGCAGGTTCTGGGGAATGTCAGTTGTAGATTGCTGGGGACAGAATGTTCCGGGGAATGTCAGTTATAGAATACTGGGGACAGAACGTTCCAGGGAACTCCTTGACCTGTCCATCACCTTTCCCCCTTACCCACCCCACCGACATGATGTACTGTGCCGGGGAACACTGTAACATCAATGTGGTGAGAGACGGAGGGTCCAATCACAAGAATGGGAACTAAAGGCATTGCCAGATCAGCTGAAAGGTTGAGATATACCACATTCTCAATCCACCTCATAGACCCAGCCTAGACACCATAAACCCAAAGGAGATATCTGTTCGCCGTGGAACACGGTGCAGAACAGGCCAGTGGGCCACCCAGCCATCTGTCCAGATTCATCCATTAAACTGGTCAATACAATCCAGCAATCTGTCCAGAGTGGAACACTGCACAGATCAGATCAGGGTATTGATCGATACACCCAGACCATATATCTTTCCAGCGCGGTGAGCTGTGCAGACCACACCCGGGCATTGATCTGTAATTCCGGACAAGATATCTGTCCAGCACCTGGAGAAGTGCAGACCACAGCAGTGCATTCATCTACAAACCCAGACGAGACATCTGTCCAGCACTGGGAGCTGTGCAGAGCATAGCAGGGCACTAATGTGTGAACCTGTAACAAATATCTATCCAGCATAAGGAGCTACACAAACCACATCATTGCATTATCTATAAACCTCAACCAGATAGTCTGACCAGCACAGCGAACTGTGCTGTGACCTCCCGTGAATTAATCTGTAAACCCGGGGCAGTTATCCTCCCAAGATGTAGAGCCGTGTACACATCCCAGTGCATTGATCTGTAAACCAGGAGCAGTTACACTCCCAGCATGTAGGACTGTGTACACCACCCCAATACATTGATTTGTAAACCAGGAGCAGTTACCCTCTCAGCATGTCGGACTGTGTAACCCACCCCAATGCATTGATCTGCAAACGAGAAGCAGTTACCCCCGCCAGCATATAGAGCTGTGTACCCTAGCCCAGTGCATTGCCCAGTAACACTGTGTTAGATCATTCTCCAGGGTGGAGAAACTTGCAGCCCATGCTGGAAGTGACAGGATGTGCAGTTCCCATCCATTTACAGCTCCGTATCCCCAATGTGCCATGACAAGGGGTGCTGTGGGTGTGAATATCACTGCCAGAGAGAGATGGCGCGGGAATCTGTTTAAATATCACCACATGGGCGGGTTTTGAGGAATAGATCGAGAGAGGGAGACTGAGGGACAGTGTCATGGAAAGATGTGTTCCCAGGTTTCAGAATACTGAAACGTAGACACTTGTATAGCATCCTGTAACATGAGCCGACCTTCCCAGGAAAGATGGGAAAAAGGGATATTGGTGTGAGGTCAGATGAGCATTTGTTCTGCATCTTTTTAACTAGTATTGGTTTTAGCACAATCTATGACTCATTGGGCAGTTTCTAACAATAATTTGTCTCAGTGACATTTTCATTGAGTGTGACAGAGGGATTATCTGCACGAGTCTGAGCTAATTTCCTCGTGCAATCTGATTGAGCTCATTAACTACCCACCCCACCCCATGGTATCCCTCTCATTCTATACTAGCCCGATTCTCCCACCCATCATGGCTGGAGGTACACACCATCGACTAGTTGTACCTCAATATTCCGTGATCACTGACACAGGTGCCATCTTTAAAAGGCAAATGGGCACACAGTTGAGCTTTCTTAGTTCAAAACTGCCCTGCATAGTTTACCCCAAGCATGGGGGATAAGGGACAATTACACCACAGTTTGTCGACAGGGGCACGGAGGTCCTGGTACAGAGGGGGACCATTCTCTTCCCAGAGGGGGGCACACCACCAGACCCACTGAGCATGGTCTGAGCTCCCCACGCAGCTCAGTGCAGTACCTGCGGTCTGTAGAAATGCCCAGCAACACAGGACAAGCATCAATAACCTTCCCCGTTCTGTCAGCGTAAGGTCGCTGTATTCTCTCTGCTTCCTCACACTCACTGTCTATCTGTTTTTGCACCGACCCCCGAACAAGGCTCATGCTCCACCACACTCACTACTGCATGCAGCACCTTCTCTCTGTCTCTGTCTCTGTCTCTGCCTGTCTCTCTCTCCCTCCCCCTCTCTCTCTCTCCCCCTTCCCCCTCTCTGTTTCCCCCTCTCTCTCCCTCTCTCTCCCTCTCTCCCTCCACTTTACCACCCACACTAATAACACTGCCTAGATACAACACTGTGGACTGATTACCTCCGGACATCTCACCAAATCTCCCCCATCCCCACCTACACTAACACTAACAGCAGGACCACCCATTCCCACCCTCACTCCCTCAATCCCTTTCTCCCAATCGAGGAGAAACAGGAATAGCACAGAAAGGGCCAAGCTGGGTGGTGGAGTGCCCGATATGCCTTCCCTCAGACCACACACCCCCCCCCCGCCACCCCGCCATTTGAGGTGGACCCTGGTAGGAGCCGGAGAGGACAGCGACACCTCGTCTGGAAAATCTGAAACATCCACTTCCCACCGACCGAATAAGGAGCAATGTTCAGTGAAGATCAATTCTCACTTTAAACCCACTGGCAGCTCCATTCCCCCCGGCACAACTTAGAAGCTGTGGCCCTGACGTCATCTCCCTTTTGTGTCGAGCAGGTACAAATGGAATCCCCACGGTCTCGGTGGGCAGGAGGGTGGGCTCACAAAGCATCGCCACCACCACCTCCCAGGAAGGGAGCACAGAGACTCCCTCCTGCACCACCTCCTGCAAACAGCTCAGAAACTGAAACTAATCTGTGATATTTACTGCTCTCCTTATTTGTCCTGACTTCTTCAACAATCTGTGCTCATATACACGCAGCACTCTCTGCTCCTGCACCCCCTTTATAACGGTGCAGCCTGTTTTGTCTTTCATTGTCCTTCCTATCAAAGTGCACCACCACACACTACTCTGCATTGATCCCCATCTGCTTGAAAACTACACCAATGAGTGATTTTACTGTTAGAGTTCCACACTGTCCTCCACAGCCTGCAGAGTTCTTCCAGTTTCAGTGCCAATTACAAACATTGAAATTGTCATGGCATCACAGACCCCAAGAAACAACTGAAATCCTGCCACATTCATGAGTGCGAGCAAGTGAAATACTGATATATTCCCACGGAGGGAATCAAATAATGACATACTGTCAACAGACCAACAAAAATCCTGACACCCACCAGGCACAGTGAATGAAACATTGACAAACCATGGGGCAATAGAAATCCGGATGTGCTCTGCTTATCTTCATTGACATCATGGTATTAATGTTATGAAGTTGAAAGTGTGCACTGTACTTTTACGAGAGAGTGAATACGTTTCTGAACTGAGAGCTTCCAAGCTCCTGTGTATATGAGAGGATGGCAGACTCAGAGTATCAAGGACAACTGAAAGTATGTCACATTTGGCTGTGAAATTGATCCCTGAGTTGGTTGCTCTTTGGACAACAATTGGAATTTTAACAATCCGTTTCAATTATGCCCCAGGATAATCAAACCAAATCAAGCTTGAATTTATTGGTTTTCGATAAATGATCCAGTGTTGGGGATATTAAGAATGCCGGCATTTTGAAAATTGCAAACAGAGTAAATGCCATCAACACAGATACAAGAAGTTGGAAAACAATCTCTGTCAAAGGTACCTTTTCATATGAAACATATTCACAGTAAAAAGAAAGAATATAACTCAGGGAGATCCACGGCCGAAATAAAACACCGAAAACAAGAGCTGCTGTGTGGTTTTGAAATTAAGTTGATGTAATTTTAATAAGTGCCTTATTGAAATAGTATATTGCGAAAGAGTTGGAATGGGGTAATAGGCAGTTAAGGGATTGGGGGTTTCAGAGTTGTGACTAGTTGATGTAAAATGTTCACCTTCAGAGTTAAAAAGTAAATTGATGTTTTTATTTAAACAGTGGAATTTGTGAGTTCTCTGCCACTCAGATTTTAATAGTTTATGATGCAAGTTGAGATTTTCTTGGTGTTTAGGTTAAATTACCAGATGAACTTCACGCCGTGTCCTAACAATTGACGTGCGTGTATCTGTCTGTCTCCGTGAGAGGCAGGTCCAGCAGTCATTGTGGTGTTTAAAGTGATGCAATATTATCCTCTGTTGGCCTCCCCACGCTACTGCACAGGCATTGGCAGAGGGTGAAAACCAACAGGGATTCAGAGAGGAGAAGGGAGAGAGCAGCTGCTCACAGTACCATCCAAACTGATGTCTTATCCATGGACTGATGTTAATGTCTCTGAAACGTTGTAACTGTCACTGCTTTCATCACTTCCTCTGGAAATTCATTCTGCATCCAAGCCAGCTTCTGTCTCAAATAATTACCTCTCATCACTTTGGTAAATCCTTTTTCCTTACATCTTAAAATGTCACTCAGTTTTGAATCCCCAACTCGAGGGAAATGACATCAGCCCTTCAGCTTATCTGTACCCCTCATGATTTTATAAACCTCTGTAAAGTTACCCCTTAATCTCATACTCTCCAATGAAAAAAAGTCCCAGCCTATCCAGCCTCTCCTTATAGCTCATTCCCTCCATTACCAGCAACATCCAGGTTAATCTCTTCTGAACCCTCTCCAGCTTAATAATATCAAGGTCAATAATATCAAAGTGAATAGTCAAGGTGTTTTCAAAGGGTACGGAAGTCCAAAACTAGAGTACATAGGTTCAAGGTAAGAGGTGAAAAATTTAACAGTGACATCTTTTTCACCCAGAAGATGGTGCGCCTATGGAATGAGCGGGTAGGATGACCAGATTTGACACAGTATTCCAGAAGATGTCTCACCAATATCCTATATGACCTCAACATGACGTCCCAATTCCGATAATCAAAGGTCTGACCAATGAAGACAAGAGTACTATACACCTTCTTAACCACACAATTTAAATGAGATGCAAATGTTAAATAATTATACATGACGGTAAAGGTCTCTGTTCTACGACACCGCCATAGAACCTACTTTTATTTGTATAGGTCCTGCACTTGGTTGATTTACCAAATCCAACACCTCGCATTAATTCAAACTAAAATCCATCTGCCACTCCTCAGTCCAGTGAGTGATATTACTACCTTCTCACCTTCCCCGTTTAATTTTACAATTCTCTCCCCCTCTCCAGGATGCCTGCTCACTTTGGCCTTGATTTTCACAAAGATCTTGAGCTTGGTTTGCCTTGTGCGGTTGGGGGAGGAGGGACAGATTGCAGGCACAATCAGTGTGGAGGAGCGACTGGACAGTAATCAGCGGCCTGGTATCATTTTACGGTTTTAGGAAGAGGGTACTCACACGTTAGAGTTTGGTAAGCGTGATTGGTGTTTTGAGACCAGAAATTATAGTATTTCTTGGTCTCTGGTGTTCAGTAATAAATATCTATTCGATACCCATTTTTGAGCAGAGTGTGTCTGCATGATTTATGTCCTTAATATTGTAGACTACAGATAATAGCAATTTAAAATAGAAATCAAAGCCAAGCAATTGTATCCGTTATGGGTGGCACGGTGGCACGGTGTTTAGCCCTGCTTCCTCACAGCACCAGAGACCTGGGTTCAATTCCCGCCTCAGGCGACTAACTGCGTGGAGTTTGCACTTTTGCCCCATGTCTGTGTGGGTTTCCTCCGGGTGATCTGGTTTTCTCCCACAGTCCAAAGATGTGCAGGTCAGGTGAATTGGCCATGCTAAATTGCCATAGTGTTAGATTCGGGGTATGGGTGGGTTGTGAGTGAGTGTGGACTTGTTGGGTCGAAGGGCCTGTTTCCACACTGTAATGTAATCTAAATCTAATGTTCATGGTTTATCTTGATGTCTGAGCACATGCACTCAGCATGTTACAGTTGCGACAAATATCTTGCATTTGTTTAACAATGAAAAGTTTTTTGTGTAGTACAGCAATGTTAAACAGATTTTAATAAATCCACACCGACTGAAAGCTGGTAGTTAAAATGTGACCCAAATTCTGGGCAAGGCTGGAACAGAACCCAAGTCCCTGGCATTGTGAGGCAGTAGCGCTTACCACTGGGCATTTTGCATCGTGGGTAATGCCCCTGCCTCTGAACCAGAATTCTGGATTTGATTCCAATTGCTGAACATGTCTGATATTCTCCCTAAATCTAGACAGACAGTCTGGATTCAAGTCCTACCTGTTGTGGAGGTGTGTCACAGCATGTCAGAACAGGCTGATGAACAAACACACAGGAGAATAATATTGCAGCTTTGAGCCTATTGCTCTATCTCTGGACACATGGTTCTCATTTCAAATCCCACAAAGGTGTTTCGTGGTGTGTTTGATCAAACTGACGAAGAAGAAAAAGGTGTCAGTATTGAATTTCAGAATTTCGGCCCAGGGTGACTGAAAGTATAGCCATCCGTGTTGATTGGAATCATATTTCGTAGCAGTGGAGGTTTATAAAATCTTAACGGTCATGGATATGGTGTGCAGTCAGGCTTTTTCTCCCCCAAGGTAGGGGCGTCTAAAACTAGAAGTCATTGGTAAAAAGTGAGAGGGCAAAGATTTTGAAGAGGCCTCAGGGACACCTTTTCATGCAGAGTGTAGAGCATTATGGAATGAGCTATCAGAGGAAGTCATGGAGACTGGTATAACTACACCATTTAAAAAACATCTGGATGCTGTCAGATCTGCTGAAATTTTCCAGCAAATTCTGTTTGTGTTAATAATAAGATGCATTCATTTTAACTCAGGTATTCTGAATACATTAAACATTTTATTTTAAAATCACGCAGTAACATATGAACACATCTCCAAATCAACTCGGCCCATTTTCTGCTAAGGGTATGGCTCTGTGTATGACAGTAGAAATGCTGCACCTACATGGAACAGAGAATGTGATGGAGTCATAGTTCGGACAATGTGCAAAGAGACCTCACATAATCCAGTTTGAGAGAGGCTGACATTACTTTGTGATTCAACTCAGAGAGGGAGAAAATGTAATCTCGCTAAGGAGGAAAGGCCTGTTGAACTCTCTCATTGATACTCATTCGACCAATGTTAGAAAAAAGAAAATCTCTGTCATCTTTGCCACTCTATTTTTTTTATAAAATCCCCACAGTGTGAGAACAAGGCCTTTGGCCTTCCCAGACACATTCTCCCCCAATATGTATACCCCTGACAAATGCAGCAAAACTAGAAATCCCTGAACGCTATGGGTAACTTAACATGTCCAAACCACATAACCGACATACCTTTGGACCGCCAGAGGAACCTGGAGCACCCTTAACAATCTCACGCAGCCATGGGGAGAATATGCAAAGTGCAATTCACATAGACAGTCACCCAAGGATGGAACAGAACCCAAGTCCCTGGTATTGGGAGGCAGCAGTGTTAACCACTGAGACACCTTTATGCAGGACATCTGACCAGAAATTGTTGGAATCTCCTGACTGCCTAAAAAAGGGAATGCAGTCAAATCGAACTCTTCCAGAATAAAATCCCATCACAAATACTTTGTGTGAGCAGAATCACCTGAGAAGAAGAATAACATTTTGGACATTTTCTCAAATATTCGTTTTGTTATGAATTACACTAATATCTGGACAAAGTTCTTTCAACTTACAATTGCAAAGATTTTATGGTGTGTGTGTGTGTGTGTGTGTGTGTGTGTGTGTGTGCGTGTGTGTGTGTGTGTGTGTGTGTGTGTGTGTGTGTGTGTGTGTGTGTGTGTGTGTGTGTGTGTGTGTGTGTGTGTGTGTGTGTCAGTGTTTTTAGAAAGAGAAACATCGATTATGTATTTGCAATATCCAAATTGTTTGCCATTCATCATTTCATCAGATTTTGACTAACATTGCTCTGGATCATAAATATCTTGTTTTCGCAGATTAAAAAGAACCAGCCTGACTTATTCCTAAAACTTACCCTGACCCAATCTGAGACCTATACCATCGGCCATATCATCAGTCTGGTTACATTTAACATTTATCGTGAGCCGTCGACGAGTAGGAAACAGTGACCCCAAAAGTTGGGGAACTCTTAACAGGTGAGCCTCACTTCTGTCATGCTTAACTTGTTGGAAGGGTTTCTAAGGGATAGGATTTAAGTACATTTGTGAAAGCAATGGCTGATCAGAAGTAGGCAACATGGTTTTTTGCATGGGCAATCATGGGTCATTAATTTGATTGAGTTTTGTGAAGAGGTGACAAAGAAGATTGTTGAAGACAGTTTGACAGACGTTGTCTGTATGGACGTCAGCAAGGTGTTCTTAACATTCCGATTTGTAGACAGATGAGTAAGGTTCAGTCACATGGGATACAGCGGAAACTGGTCGGTTGGATTCAAAATTGGCTTGAAGGGCGAGAGTTGTTTTTCCCACTGGATGCTTGTGACCAGCAGTATGCTGCGAGAATCAGTACTACGTTCACTGAATTGCGACACTTACATAAAGTATTTGGATATGAATATCGGAGACATTGTTAATAAGTTCACAGATGACGGTGGTGAAGTAAATTATGTGAGAGTACAAAAAGACCACAATTACACGGGCCAAAGGGGCAAGGAGTGACTGATGAAGTTTAATTTAGTTAAATATGAAGTTTTGCATTTTGGGAAGACAAATCAGGGCAGGAATTATATGCTTAATAGTAAGGTCCTGGGTAGTGTTCTGGAACAAACGGACCTAGGGCTGTGAGGGCATAGTTCCTTGAAACTGGAGTCGCAGGTTGAGATTGTGGTGCAGAACCCACCTGGCACATTTGCCTTCAGCAGTCAGACTACTGAGCATAGGAGTTGGGGTGGCATGTTGCATCTGTACAGGATGTTGGCGACGCCAATTTAAGAATATTGCATGCAATTGAGTTGGCAGCAGAAAACGTTGACAGAGATGTTCCAGGACTGGAAGATTTCAGCCTTCTGGAGAGGGTGAATAAATTGAGATGTTTCCCCTTGGAGTGTCACTGGCTGGCGGGTGACATTGTAGAGGCTTACAAAATCATCAGGGGCACGGATATTCTGAATATCCACGGTCTGTTTCCCATGATAGGGGAGTCCAAACCAAAATCACATAGTTGAAGGCAAGAGGTAATGATTTAGAGGGGATCTGAGGGGAACATGTTTCACACAGAGTGGTGTGTGTACAGAAAGTGCTGTCAGAGGAAGTGGTGAAGGCGGTTACAATCGCACATTTTAAATGTGTCTGAAAGAGGAGGGATATTCACCAAATGCTGGCAAATGGAACTAGATCAGATTTGGTTCTCTGGTCCGAGTGGATAGATTGGACTAACAGGTCTGTTTCTATGTTGCATGACTCTCCGATTCTATACGAGAATGAGGAGGAATTCTGAAAGGACGTTTGGAGAGGGAATTCTCTTCACTGGAAGATTATCGTGCCTCTGTGTTTGCATTGATTGAAAGCTGATTTAGTTAAATGTTGACAGAGAAGTGAGTCACGGATAATGGGATACAGGCAGGAAAGTGGGGCTGAGACCCCAATCTGATCAGCCACAATCTTAGTGCCTGTTGGAGAAGGGTCAAAATGTCTCATGACTCACTCCTGTTCCTCAGTCCCATATTTCTTTGTTCCATTCAGCCCCTCATACCTGCTAGACAGGAGCAGTTGGAGGCTACTTACTGCTATAACCTGGTGCACAGAAACAGAGGAAACCATTCAACCCCTCAAGTCTGTCACACACGCTTTGGGGCAGTTTGAGTAGCGTAATTGGAAAAACACAGTCTGAGTATGAAAGATGCCCCGCCTTTCTCTTTACGGAGCTCCACCTCTCTGCAACTTGTGCTCCATTTGTTGGTCATGTTATAGACCCAGATTCACTGTGAATACAGCCCCCATACCTCACCCAGAGACGGCTCACAAAATTCTCTGGTCTCCCTGGCTGCAACATTCAATAATAGATTCTCGAGAAAAATAAGACCCACTAACTTTGCAAAAAGAGAATGGGAAAACATCAGAAACAGGAGCAGGTCGTTCACGGACCCCACGATCCCCCAAAGCCTGCCTTGCCCTTCACGATCATGACTGATCTGCTCTTGGTCTCTAATCCTCATTCATATCCAATTTTACACAGTCCTCAACTCTCTGATCCGTCAAAAGCCATTTTCTTCATCTTGAAGTATTTAGCTCCTTTACCACTGTGGAAAAGAGAATTCCTAACATTCTGAACTCTCTGTTCTACCTGTTGCTACGAATGAAAGAGGTGAACACAAGATCTCAGAAAAGAATGTTTGACTGAGGAGGCCATCAAGGAGCGAAACAACTGGATTTATTTGGGAATCAGTGTAACTCCCCTTGTGGTTGGAGTCAATCATAGGAGAACGAAGATATTTGTGGTGTGTGGATGTCCATCATCCCAATGCCGGAACGTCTCTACAGGGGATCCGCAGGGTAGCTTCCTCAGCACAAACTTTAGTAGCTTCATTAATGCCTTTCCTCAAAATAAGTTGGGGTATTTGTTGTAGATTACACAATGTTCAGAACAACGTGTCACCTCACATCTCCTGAACCAGTCTGTGTCCATGTGCAGCAAGACCTGGATAATATTCAGCCTTGTGCTGTTAAAGTGTTTGTAGCATTCATGTAACATTAGTGCGAGATGCTGCTTAATTTCACAACGGAAGGAGGACCTCATTCAGCACCTCAAGCTCACTTCACAGTACTAGGAGGAAACCATTCAACTCATTGAAACTACCGAACAAGAAGAGGAATGGCCCATTCACACTCTGCTGCCAATTACACAGAAGACAAGGAATCCATTGTTACGGACCAGGCCAGAACCCCTTCAAAATATTTTAAGGTGCTGGCTTAAATCCAACAGTTTTGTTACTCTAAAGGCAAATGCAGCATAACTGGTTCAGATGTAATGTGATTGGTGAAAGTACTCAATGTTAAGCACAACACAGTTTATTTAAACACTGTCATTAAAATACAATCAATGAAAGAGGAACTTAAAATAACTTAAGGCGATTGTAAAACTTAACAGAATAATAGATAAAGTACATTTTACTAACTAACCGTACTGATATAGTAATAACCCGTTAAAACAGCCACTTTGCATAAAGGCAATTATAGACACAAATTCAAACATACATTCTCCAGGAGAATTTTTTTAAAAAATCCAAAACAATTCAGAGAGAGTAGCAGCCACAAGACATTCACTGGACCTTCCAACTCTGTTGAGACCCCAATAGCCTCTGATATTACTGAGAAAACAAAACATAGAAATTCTAATCTGTGAGAACTGGTCAAACTCATTCAGGCTGCATTAGAATAAACCCAATATTTCCAAAGCTGTTTACTTTAGTGTCGTAACTATCCAGCTTGGTTTCTATTGTTCAATTTGTCTCTTAAAAGAAATCAGGAGAAAATAACAAGTCACAGCATCATCATAACCATCAACACACATCGAGCTGTTCGACAGGAACCGGAGTTAACCGAATCAGGCTCTTAATCTTGTCCAATCGGTCAAGGAAGAAGCCATTCACTAATTTGGATCACTTACACAGAAATAGAAGTAGTTAATTCCGCTCCTCGAGTCACTTACACAGAGACAGAAGGAGGTATTGATATTCCAACTTGACAAGCAAATGGAGCAGAGTTTGTAAGAAAGATTGCACCATGGTGTTCCTTGTGCCTCCATTGCTCTTGGTACACACATGGAACATTAACGTGGTGTTCTAGCATTGAGGGGAAGGCAAATGTTTTGTGTGAAATCTCAAGGAGGCACCTTCCATCTCCGAGAAGGCAGCCTGAAACTCTCTGTAGAGGGCAGTAGCTGGTGAGAATGGCTGACTGTGTCAGAAGGAAGGTGTTGTGGCTGCTGTCGAGGATTGTGAACAACATAATGTTCAATACACGGTCACACCGCCTTCACATTTATGTGAGGAGAGCTTATTGAGGCACATGAATTATTCAGAATGTCCAATTAGAATGATGAATGGACTGTCTAACATCAACTAATGCTGATCTTGCTTATGTTGATCTTGTTTTGTGCACGGCTAGCGCAGTGTAATCTGGATGCATTACTCTGTTTATTTTCACCCTCTGATCTGTCTGTTGTTGCTTACTATAATCTGCCTGTACCGATCACAAACAAACCTTTTCACTGTACTGAGGTACACGTGACAATTGATCTTATCAATGAATCCTGCATGAAAGATGGAATGCATCACCCTATTAATGTCTCTCTTGGAAATAAGTGATCATCTCTAACCCTCAAGTTTCAACGCAAACATCCCTTCGTCTCTCACTGCTCTACTCACTAAACACTCAGTTTCTTCACTTTCTCCTCATGTAAAATCATCTGTGACCATGGTAAGGGCGCCATTCCTCACAAAGGAGATCAAAGCTGTGCACAGTGCAACAAATATTCTATCATCAATGCTCTACAATTACAGATAACTGGCTTTACTTAGGTACTTCAAAAATCTTACAACATCATTTTCTGCCCTCGTAACTTAGTTAGAGTTTGATTAAAACGAGAGCTTGTGCTGCTGGGAAAGGACAGCAGGTCAGACAGCATCCGAGGAGCAGGAGAATCGATGTTTCGGGCAGACGCCCTTCATCAGGGTTGATTAGGAGTACTCAGCATGGCGTTGTGAGTGGGAGATCATGCCTTGCAAATTTGTTAACATTCCTTCAAAACGTGACCAGGAAGGTTGACGAGGGCAGAGTCGTAGACGTAATTGACCCAGATTTTAGTGAGGCCTGTCATAAGGTTCAACATGGTCAGCTGCTTTGGAAGTTACATCGCATGGAATCCAGGTCGAGCTGGCAAATTGTATACACAATCGGCTTGATGGTAGCAAGCAGAGTGTAATAGCGGAAAAATGCTTGTTGGACTGGAGGCCTGTGACGAGTAGAATGCCTCAGGGCTCATTGCTGCTCTTATTGCTGTTTGTTATCTATATCAATGATTTGGATGAGAATGTATAAGGCACGTTTAGTAAGTTTGCAAACGACACTAAAATGGGTGGTATCGTGGACAGTGAGGAAGGTTATTAGAAATTGCAGTAGGACCTTGATCAGCCCTTGATGGGCTGAGAAATGGCAAATGGAGTTTAATATAGGTATTTGTGAGATCTTGAATTTTGGAACATCCAAATCATGGCGAATATTAGGGCCTCGAGGAGTGAAGTGGAACAGAACATGCATGGTTCTCTGAAAGTGGAGTCACAGGTAGACAGTAGACGGAAGGCTTTTGGCACACTGGTCTTCATCAGTCAGGGCTTTGCATATAGAAATTGGCAAGTTATGTTCTGGTTGTACAAGTCTTTGCCGAGGCCGTACTTGCAGAATTTTGTTCAGTTTTGGTCACCTTGTTATCGGAAGGATGCTGTTAAACTGGAAAGAGTGCAGAAGGAATTTGCAAGAATGTTGCCAGGACTCAATGGTCTTAGTTATATGGAGAGTTTGGACAAGCTAGGACATTTTCTTGTAAACAGAGGAGACTGAGCGTGGTCTTAGAGAAGTGTATCAGATCATAAGAGGCATAGATAAGGTGAATGCACTCATTCCTTTTCCATGGGTTGGAGATTCGAGGACTAGAGGGGAAGGAATAAAACGTAACCTTAGGGTCAAGTTGTTTTTTTACACAGAGGGTGGTAGGCATATAGAACGAGCTAACAGCGGAAGTCGTTGAGGTGAGTACATTATCAACATTTAAAGAGAATTTAGATGAATATTTGGACAGGGAAGGAGGAGAAGGGCATGGACCAAATGCAGGGAAACAGGGTTAGTGTGGATGGACATTTACGATGAGGAGTCAACCCCTCTGTTAATTCAACCAAACACCCAGAACGCCTCGCCTCACCTCGTAATCTGTCAAAATATGAGTGACAGAGATTCCTAAATTCCATTATGTAAAGAAAATTAACAATTTATTTTCTTGAATCTAACATTGAATACGAAACAACAACTGTTCATAAAATTCAAGCCCCCTTTTTAAACACTTACTATCTGATTCCACTTCTGTAAAAATATTCTGTTCCACTTATTGAACATTACATTAACAAAATCTCAAGACCAAACAGTCTCTGTCTTCTCCACTGTCTTCAATCATCCATCTGCTGATTTCTCTGTGTTGTTTTTCCTTTTGTATTAACTTTTCTTATTATGATGTGATTTAATTGAGTAACGTAACTGCAAAGACTTGAGGGACGAGCTGAGCAGAGTTAATTGGGACGGGAGCAGAGCAGGAAGGCCATGGTACATCAATGGCAACAGTTTCTGTGGATAATTCGGAGGCACATCAGAAATTCATCCCAAAGAAGAAGAAACGTACACGGGAATGGGCAAGACAGCCGTGAGTGATAGGAGAAGTAAGAGACAGCATCCAACCAAAAGAGAACGTATACAATGTAGTGAAGATTATTGAGAATCCAAAGGATAGACAGACGTTTAATCTCCAGCAGAGGATAATTCCTTAAAGCAATAAGGAGGCGAAGATGAAATAGGACGGTAAGCTTGCAAATTATATAACAGAAGATTGCAAGAGGTTTTTAGATATGTAACAGTGAAGGGAGGGAGGCAAGAGCAAACATTAGACTGCTAGAAAACGAGGCTGTGATAGTTTGTTGGAAAGAAAGAAACAACAGAGGAGTTGAATAGATACTTTTCATCAGGCGTCAAAGTGGAAGACACCAGCAGCCTACCAGAACTTCAGAAAGTCAGGGGCCAGAGGCAATGGTAGTGACCACCACTAAGGCGGAGGTGCTGGAGAAGCTGAAAGCTCTGAAGACGGATAAATCACCCAGGCATGATGGACCGCACATCATTCTTCTAAGGAGATAGCGGAGATGGTTTCAGAGGTCCTGTTGGTGAAATTTCTGGAATTTTTCAGGAATCACTGGGGTCAGGGAGTGTACAAGAGGACTGGCAAATATAACCCCTGCTTAAGGAGAGAGGGGTGCAGAAGACATGAAATTACAGGTGGCCAGGCAAGTTGATATTATTGTTAAGAAGGCTTAGTGTATCCTTGGGTTTGTAAATAGTTGTATAGAATATAAAAAACAAGGAAGGCACAGAGTTCTGTGTTTAATCTATAGCATTTCAAGGGTTGAATTTACAAACGCTATTGCAAAGAGCAGACTTGCAACTGCGTTTGAAACAAAGCAAATTAGTTCGAAACAGACAGGAGCATATGTGACAGACTTTTATCTAGACCCCGTTGTTAAGGTGTGAGGAACAGCTTGTGACTAAACAGACAGAAAAAAACACTGTTAAAAAAGCACGACTGAAGCTGTTGCTGCTGGAGTTCCAATGATGTAGTCTATTTCGCTAGATATTTGGAAAGATGGCTGATACATTCCTCATTCCTGAGCAACCCAACATATACCTTCCAGATGGAGCAGCATTTCTCTTGTACTCTTTAAATCCAGTTTCCTGTCATTGCTGCTCACAATGGTGTCTCCCTTACATTGGGAAGACCAAACAGAGATTGCACTGAGGAATATTCTCACTCTGCCTGTAGGAATATCCCTGACCATCTCATTGCTTCCCATTCCAATAACTTACGTTGCTGGCATCTTAACTTTTCGTTCTCGGCTACTGCAATGTTCGAAGGAAGGACAACCTAAGATTGAATAACACCTCACTTTACACTTTGGTGCGTTACAGCCTGTAGGTGTTAATATTTAATTCCATAACTTCACAACCCAACCCAATTATGACTGTTAATGAAAATTGCATACATTCTTCCTTCAAGTCTACCTGTGACCGCGTCTTGTTTTTATTGCTGTCAATAGAGGGATCCCATTTCTCCCATTCGCACATGAATTTACAACTATTTTATATCTATTTCTCTTACACTGTCATTAAAAGCACACTTATCTTTTGCACTGCATCTCCACATCCTTTCATTTCCGTCACCTCAACATTCACCTCTGCAGGAAATGGAAAAACTCATTTCAAATCCTTATAGTTGTGAAGAAATGGCACCCTTGACTGGTAAGGTTAACTCTGTTTCTCTGTCTTCGCAGATGCTGCCAGACTTGCTGAGTTTCTCCAGAAACAAATAGGCACTTAAAATTTTCAATAAAACAAGAACTATGGATAATGGAAATCTGACACAAAAGCAAAAGTTGATGAAGAAAATGGAAACTTTGACGGGTCAGTGAACGTAAAACAAATCTGCATTGACTCCAGAGTTGCAGCCATACCTGCTCAGTTTCTTCAGCAATTTCTGTTTGTGAATACGTTCCACAGGCATGTATCAAAGCTGCTCAAACGTCCTGTCCAACACAGAGGGCCACACAGTGGGAATTTAATGATAACGCAAGCTTCACAAATGCATTGGCTCTGAAACGACATAAGGCTGGCTTCACTGACACAACAGAGCTCTTAGATATGTTCAGGGAGAAACAGAGGGTAACACATTCACTTCAAGCACATAGGATGGCACAACTGGAAAGAAAAAAGATTCAGATGAATTGGTTTAAGGGTTTTTTGAAGGGTGTGACGAATTGGAGCTGTGACACCATGGAGAGACCATCAGCAGAATGAGAACATTAAAATGGAAGTGTTACCGCATCAGAAACCAGAGTAGGTCACAGTGTACAGGGCTGATGGGTGAATGGGTCTCGGTGTGAATTCGGAGTCGGCAACAGAATTGCATTGCAGATTTTGAAGCTAAAACAGGACACTCATGTGGAGCTTCAGACCATAGCAGCAGATGAAGCTGAATTACATACAACCACGATCTGTAATTAATGCCTGAGATAATCCCTCAGTCTGCCATTTCCATGAAGCCGATATATGTTTCAGTGACAGTGTGGGTGAATATGACACGGTCGGAACCATGCGTACCTGAATTTGATGCTGTGGTTCTGATCGCCGAGCTAGAAGTTTTTGTTGCAAACCTTTCTTCCCCGTCTAGGTGACATCATCAGTGCTTGGGAGCCTCCTGTGAAGCGCTTCTGTGAAGTTTCTTCCGGCATTTATAGTGGCCTGTCCGTGCCGCTTCCGGTTGTCAGTTTCAGTTGTCCGCTGTAGTCCGCTATGTTGGGTCCAGCTCGATGTGTTTGTTGATGGAGTTTGATGATGAGTGCCATGCTTCTAAGAATTCCCTGGCTGTTCTTTGTTTGGCTCGTACTCTTATGGTAGTGTTGTCTCAGTCGAATTCATGTTGCTTGTCGTCTGCGTGTGTGGCTACTAGGGATAGTTGGTCATGTCGGTTCATGGCTAGTTGATGTTCGTGGACGCGGATCGTTAGCTGTCTTCTTGTTTGTCTTATGTAGTGTTTTGTGCATGGGACTTTGCACAATACATTAGTTTTGTTCAAACTGGGTATCGGGTCCTTCGTTCTGATGAGTTGTTGTCTGAGTGTGGTTGTTGATTTGTGTGCTGTTATAAGTCCTAGTGGTCGCAGTAGTCTGGCTGTCAGGTCGGAAATGCTCCTGATGTATGTAGTGTGGCTTATAACATCACACAAACCAACAGCTGTGTCTGTCCTGTTGGTGAGACGGGAGATATCCGGGGAATGTGATGGGGTGTCTGGGACATAGTCATGCTCACAGAATCATACCTCACAGACAATGTCAGGCTGTTGCATGACGAATCTGTGTATTTAAATTCACTGTTTCTTGCCAGCTTTCCCATTCTAGAAACATGGCCATATATTCGCCCAAATCCACTCAGATTTCATTTTGCAAACTGGGCTTGGAGCTTTACCAAAATGTTTCTCAAAATCCAAATGTTTCACATCCATTGCTTCTCTTTCATTTGTCTCTCAGTCTGTTTCATAAACATAATTCCCATTTCATAAATCTATTTAAGTGTTGTCTATGACCATTACTTGCTTTCCCAATAATTTCCCGTAAACTATTTACTTACTATGTTCTATGTTCCATGTACTATACCATTTTTCCACACCAGACTTGATTTTCCTTGTATTGTTAGAAAGTTCTGTGAAGACAGAACTGAAGTAGTGACTTCATAGTTCTGCCAGTTCCCTGTTCCCCATTCTCTATTCTCTGGTCTCAAAGTGTAAGGAAGCTGCACGTGTTTTCTCATGTTTCTCACATTGACATAATTTGACAAGCTATTACCGTTCACTTTATAACCCTTGTGAATATACTCTTCAGAAACTCATCAATTCCTGCCTTAAGCTGCTCAGTAATTGATCTTCCACACCATAAAGTCACAGGAGCGTAGAATCTGTGCCAACAAAACCACAACACGATCTATCTTAATCCCACTTTCCTGCACCAGGCCCATAGTCTGGAATGTTATGACACTTCCAATTGCTTGTCCAAATAATTTTTAACGGTTGTGAGGTTACCCGTGATAATTCCCCTTTCAGGAAATACATCCCTGACGCCAACATCCTCTGGGTGAAAAACAACTATTGTTAAATCCTCTCTAAACCTCAAAACCTTCACTTTAAAAGTGTGCTCCCTTGTTCTTTACTCTCTGGCTAAAAGGAACAGCTGCTGTCCATCGCCTTCTCCATGCTCCTCATAATCTTATCATTCTGCATCACGACCCCCTCAGCCTCCTCTGCTCCAAAGGAAACAATCCATGCTTATCCAGCCTCTCTCCATAGCTGATATGCTCCATCCCAGGGAACATCCTGGTGAATCTCCTCTGTACCCTCTCCAGTACAATCACGACCTTCCTGTAATATAGCTCCCAGAATTACACACAGTACTCCTTATTGGCCTAACCAAAGCCCTGTACACGTCTTATAATCTACACCACTATTAATAAATGCTACACCCAAGGTCGACTTCTTAACTAACCTATTACCAGTCCAGTCACATTCAGGGATGAATGGAGAAGCAATTTCTGATCTTCCTAGTGTGTTGTCATTCATTGAGTACTCCCCTGTCTGCTTCCTTTTTCCAAAGTGCATCATTTCATACTTATCAGGGTTACATTCCAACTGCAAATAATCTGCTCATCTGACCAAACAATCGGTATCTTTCAGTAACATAAGACCTTCTTCCTCAATGCAAACACAAACTTACTTTTCACAACCCCCACACCCTCCTCCCACCCCCCTCCATTCACATCTGCACAATTCATGAATATTACAAATAATAAGCGACGCAGCACTGTTGTCTTTGGTACACCAGGAGGCACTGGTCTCCAGTCACACATACAGCCTTCTCCCACCACCCTCTGTCTCCTGCCACAAGACAATTTTCGTTGTAACTTGTTAAGTTATCCTTGATTCCATGAGATTTTGCTTTATTTTTCACTTTCCATTGTGTAGATTTGTCAATGTCCTTGCTGCAAAACTAAATAAGCGACCTCCTCAAACTAATTCAAATTCGTTAGTTTTGATATCCCTCTGATAAAGTCATGATGATTATCCCTGATCAAACCTTGCCACTCTGATTGGAGTTCAATTTTCACCTTCCCTATTTACTCCAATAATTTTCCTAACATTGAACTAACACTCGCTTGTCTATAGTTCCCTGGTCTATCACATTAACTGTTCTCCAGTCATCTGGCACCTCGCCTTTTGGTCATATTCTAATTAAAATTTTCAGTCAGGATCTTTCGTCCCATGTTTCCAACAGCAGCCTGTGATACAACTCATTTCGATTTGGCAATCAGACCAATTTTCTACCAGCCAAAGCATTAAATTCCTGCTAGCATTTTACATCAACCTGCTCAAGAGCTTCACCATCCATCTCCTCGAATTCTGTCCCTGCATCCTTCTTCTGTCCAGTAAACCTGTTGTGAAGCTCTCATGTCACAATCTCTCAACGTTCTCCTTCTTCACACACAGATTTCCCCCTTGGTTTCTGGTAGACACTAACTGTTCACTGATTATCCTGCTCTACTTGTTGTCCGAGTAGAATATCATGGGATTCTCCCTAATTGCGCCTGTGTGCACTTCTACATGTCCCTCTGTTATTCAGTCCCCTCTACGTTTCTAAGATTCTAAGATTCACTACGATCACCTCTCATTATTTGAAATTCGAGATCACAGGCTGAGTTTCCCAATCAGACTATATTCCAATCACATTCAAGTGAATGTAAACCTAATTTTTTTACTTTCCCATTTGCATATGTTCTTCCCTATGACTTTTGCTTCAACTTTTCTTATGATATTAGTGTGTGTGTTCTCAAAAAAATCCACCTGAATATTCATCTATACATTATCCATTGTTTCCTCATTGCTGATGTCCACAAGAATCATCTTCAAACCATTCCAAGAAAAATGGTTTTCTTTTCATCGATGCAATATCGTACTCCCCAGTTTGGCCATAACCTTCTATATATCTAGTAGCATGTTCTTTGTAATAGAGTCCAACAGACACCTGACTGCAGATGACAAGGTACCTGGTCTGTAATATTCCACAACTCTCCATCTTCATCCACACTTAAACTCGCGGATAATATTTATAACCGTCCCTTATCCCTATTGGCTACCTGCCTTTCGGGAATGTGTCGGAAAGTAACGTGAAAATCCATAATGCAATCAACATGACTGTTGCTGCTTCTACTGAGATGTTTGTATGAAATAAATCTAATCTGTCAGATTTATCAATAGTCAATCCAGCTGTGTTTTCAAATACTACCTCAACACCGACAAGAATGATCTTACTGTTTACTCACACAAGTCCTATGGTCACTTGGTATTTCTGGGCGAATTTCTGGATATTCTTCCTTGAAGATAGACACAAAGAAATTGTTTCTTTTCCACTTTATGTCTCTGTTCCTTACAATAAATTCCCCTGTCCGCACACTTACTGTTCCAAGTTTGACCTTGTTTTTATTTTTGTTTCATACATTGATAGAAGGGTTTTTCTGCAGTCTTTATGTTGATTTTTTGTTTGCATGCTTTTTTCTTTATGATTTTTTTCTCGTTTGTTTTGTCCTCCTTTGCTGTGTCCTACGTTTCTCTGAATCCATTGGCTTACTACAATACTTGGCATTTTTCTAAGCTGCTTCCTCTGATCTAATAGGTAGATGTGGGGTGGGGAGGGGGTGTGGGAATTTAAAAGTGGTAGGTCGGTGAGGAGGGTGGATTGGAGAGATGGGAAGGAAGATGGGCATATGAGAACATTCACGAGGGCGGTACCGAGTTGGAAATTTGGACTGGGATAAGGTGGGAGGAGGGGAAATGGGGAAACTGGTGAAATCCACATTGATCCCCTATAGTTGGAGAGTACCATGGCAGACGATGAGGCGTTATTCCTCCATTACTCAGGTGTTTAGGGTTTGTCAATGGAAGAGACCCAGCACCTGCATGTTCTTTGTGGAGTGGGAGGGGTGTTAAATTGTTCAGCCAAAAGGCGGTGAAGATGGCGAGTGTGGCTGTACCAGAGATGGTCTATGAAACGATCCACAAGTTGATGTCCTGTCCCGCCACTGTAGAGAAGTCCATATCGGGCTTAATGAATGCAGTAGATGAGGCGTTCTATCTCCCGTCATCACCTGTTACTTTCAAACCGCCATATCCCCTTCACATTTTTCTCTCAGCGCCCTTGGCCCACATGCATCATTCCTGATGAAGGGCTTATGCCTGAAACATCGATTCTCATGCTGCTAATATGCTGGCTGACCGGCTGTGCTTTTCTAGCACCACATTTTTGACTCTGATCTCCAACATCTGCAGTCTCCACTTTCTCCATACACCTTCGTGGCTTGCATGATGCAGATTTATAACGGTTACATCAAAGTAAACAACAACTGCCGTGTACTCAAACATCACAAAACAAATAGAGGCAGCACCGTGTTTCATTGTCTCGCGCTGCTGCCTCAAAACAACAGGGACCCCTATTTGATTCCAGCCTTGGTTGTCTGTCTGCGTGGAGTGAAAAAATGAGGTCTGCAGATGCTGGAGATCACAGCTGAAAATGCGTTGCTGGTTAAAGCACAGCAGGTCAGGCAGCATCTCAGGAACAGGAAATTCGACGTTTCGAGCATAAGCCCTTCTTCAGGAATCTGCGTGGAGTCTACACATTCTCACCGCGTGTGTGTGGGTTTCCTCTGGGTGCTCCGGTTTCCTCCCACAGCCCAAATATGTGCAGGTCAAGTGAATTGGCCACATTAAACTGCCCATAGTGGTAGGTGCATTAATCAAAGGGAAATCGGACTGGGTGGGTAACTCTTTGGAGGTTCGATGGGACATTTTGGCCCGAAGGGCCTGTTTTTATTCTGTGGGGAATCTAATCTCAAAGAAAAAAAATGAGGTCATTGTTTCCAGAATGTCATTTACAGCAAAGTTTTCAATTAGCTCTTCTTATATCCAACACCAATTCCTAAATCACCTGATGCCGACCTCGGTGCTCGAAATAATGTTAATATAAGCCACCTCACGTATTCTCATGAAATCCATTTTCCCAGCATTAGCATTCAGTTGTGCTAACACAGCTCAAATATTATTTAAACATTGCATTATTACTGTAGTACCCACAAACGTGCATATCCCAATTCCTGCCAACGTTTGCATTTCAGTTTTCCCTTTGATATATAACTCCCAGCAATGTTTGCTTCACATTGCTCTTTCTGAGGTCCGCCTTACGTGATTCAGTGGAATCTCGCTGAAGTTGGTTCTGAGGAGATTAATGGTAGAAATCACCTCGCCACATCACTTATGCTCTTCCCAACCTTTATTGTGAGATTTTCTTCAAACCTCCAGTTATGCTGGTGGAGTAGAGAAGGACAAAGATCTTTCAACCATGCTGTGTATTCCTCCAGACAGTGGAGACTGCTCCAACCTGGGTGGGAATCTTACAGCAGGCTGGTAAAGCGTTGCTGCTGCTGTACAGAATCTTAATGAGGTCACATCTGGAGTAGTGTGTACCGATTTAATCTCCTCACTGAAGAAAGGATATTGTTACAATCGAAGCAGTTCTGAGATGGTTTCCTCAACTGATTCATGGAATGAGTCTGTTAGTTTATAATGAAAAGATGGTCAGGTTGATCTGATCCACATTGGACTTTACAAGAATGAAAGATGGTCTTATTTCAGCACAGCTGACCAAACGGAGTCAGCAACAGAAACCAATTACACACATAATAGAGAAATCCATGCCATTCTCCAGCCTGTTACACAAGAACATCAGAGGGATATTCAGGCCTTGTTACACCAGAACAGGAAGAGGCAATTCAGCCCCTGGAGTCTTATGTGCAGTTACTGGAAGAGGCCAATCAGCCCCTTCAGTCTATAACACTGAACCCAGAGTAGGCGATAACGGACCAGTATCCTATTACACACCAACAGGATCAGTCCATTCAACCTCCTTAAATCTGTTGCACGGAACTGGAAGAGACCACACAGTGACTGGAGGTGGTTTCACTGGGATAACAGGAGGCCATTCAACCCCACTTAACCGATTGCAAATGAATTGGATAAGGATACAAACCGTCTGAGACATTTTTTATGAGAAATAAGGAGGCAATTCCAACACGTGTCTGTTGTAAGGGAACAGGAGGAGACCAATTCGAGGAGACTGAGGAGACTGTTCAGTTTCTCCAACCTGTTGTGGAGGAATATGAGAAGGCCCATCCTCCACTCGAGCTGTTACACAGCAACAGGAAGATTCCATAATCGCCCACTCCTCTAACGCATCAACGGGAGGAAGTCATTCTGGCCTTGGAGCCGACAACATGAGAACACCAGAAAGATGTCCGCCATCGAGTTTGTATACCAGCAGGCTAATGAGTCAATTCAGTCACACATGGCTCTTACACAGCAATTGGAGCTGATCACTTAAAGCCTTGTGCCCGTTAAACAGGAATTCAAAGAAAACTGAAATGTTTACGAAAGGGAAGAGCTTTTAATAATGGTATACATTAGAGAGTAATGTTTAACGATAAACTATAGCAATTTAAGGCAAATTTTTATAATCCATTGTTCAGAACATTTGCAAAGTTAAACCACACTCCATCAGCGTCAACATGTCTTTACGAAGGTTAAATCATATTTGAATGGTTTGCTTGAATTATTAAAAGGTGTCACAAACAGGGTGGATAGCGGGAATCCTGGAGATGGACTATATCTGGTCTTCTGGAAGGGATTCAATATATCGCTTCTCCAAAGACTAAGCAGTAAGATCAGAAAGCATGGGTTTTGGAGTAATTTATTAGCTTGCATGGAGGATAGGTGAAACAACAAAATGCAGTCAGATGGAATAAATGTGTCATTTTCCTTTGACAAATGTACCTTGTGGGGTGCCACAGATTTCAGTACTCATGCCTTAACTATTTGTCATCAACATTTTTACTCAGTTGACAGGATAGAAAATTCCATAATCAATTTTTCATACGCCACTAACGTCGATGGGAAATTACTTCGGAATGAAGATGTAAGAGGTTTGATAGTGAATCTGGATAGATTGGGTAAATGGGCTAACATTTAGCAATGAATATCAAAGTGGATAAGTATGAGATTATTCAGTTTGGTCAGCGAAATAGAAAGGCAAATTATTATCTAAATGGAAAGAAACTTCAAAGTGCTCATGTGCAGAGCGGTCAAAGTGTTCACGTGCATTCCACAGAGAACCTGCAAGCAGTACAGCAAGTAATGGAAAAGGCAAGCGTAGTTTCAGTTTTTATTTGTAAAAGGATGGAGTAGAAAGGTGGCAGTGTTGCTGTAGCTGTGCAAGACATTATTGACGCTGCAACTGGAGTTCAGTTTGGGTGCCCTGACTTGCGGAAGGATGCATTTGCATTGGAGGTAATTCAGAAGAGGTTCATTAGATTGATTCCAGAGATGAGGGGTTTGTCTTACGAAGAGAGATTGAACAGTTCTGGTCTATAGTCACATATTTACAATAATGAAAGGAGATCACATTGAGGTCTGTAAAATGCTAAAAGTAATTGACAGTGTAGATTTGGAGTGGATTTTTTTCATGTGCAGTAATCTGCAACAACAGACCAGAGTTTCAGGATGGAGATCAGCATGAAAGTGGGACAGAGACCGCAATGACATCAGCCATGATTATATTCAGTGATGGAGCAGAATGGAGCGGCTGAATTACTGACTGATGTTTCTTGTTCTTATTTAGCCCTTCGAATGTGTTAAACAGGAATGGTGGAGGACTGGTTATCAGAAAGGAAGCAGGCACTCCGGATAAATCAGTCTGAATCAGTTTGACAGAACGTCACCAGTGGAATCACACAATGACCAGTGCTTGGTCCTCAACTATTTGTAATCAATATCAATGATCAGGAGTATGGAACAGATGTAATATAATTACATTTGGTGATGATTCTGTGATAAGCAAGACATTAAATTATCAAGAAAGGCAGTTGGAATATAACATGATATGATCTGTCATTACAATCACAGGAAGAATGTAAGGGAGTATGTTACTGAAATGGAGAAATATTACAGAGCTTAGTAATACTGTGTATTGCGGAGTTCATTCAGACCAGTTCAGACATTCGAGGTTTTGTTCCATCTCCCTGATGGCCTGCTCCGTGATATTCCCAGTGGCCCAGTTGCTCTCAGTACATACCGGATATTTTGATGTTGTTTATTGGCAGTAGGGAAAGTGTTTTGAAACATGTAGCAAGGGGACAGCCTTTTAGATACAATCATTTCTTTCTACATGGAGACCGATGATGTAGGAATGGTCTGACTGCTTCTGAATGAAGACTCAGTGGCTGCTGCATGGACAGCAGGTATTCACCAACATGATATCCGTTGCATGGGTACACTGCAACATTCATTGTGTGAGATGTCCTTCAGTTCCCTTCCATCTCCTCAATGACATGGGGACCGCAGAGCCATGCACATCATTGGGAATCCCGCTTTACTGGGAAAACAAGGATACACTCGGCAGTTGCCTGCTGACGGAGAAAACATTGTATTCAGCTCTTCCACCATATATATCCTCCGATTCTGAATGATGACATTGATTCGACATACTGGGAAATGATGGGTATTTCACCCAGTCCTGCCTGGAAAGTTCCAGATCATCGACGGTGACTGAAACAAAGACCCTCACAGCCACTGGCAGCACCGTCCTCCCCTGGTGTGAAGCTGTAGGTCATGGTTTAGGAGGTGACACTGCTGTGTGACCAGCTCCTTGTTCAATCATCATCCTCTCACACGCTGCTCCTGGGTTAATTGTAGTTGCGAAACTGGTCTTGGAAAACCCGGGGTAGAAAGAGCAGACCCCTTTCCCCACATACACTCACGTCATGGTTTCAGAGCTTCCCCTCTTTGCAGCCTCTGCTCCATTTAGTGTTCATGTTGCAGTGCCACATGTTGTAACTACAGTTCCCATGCTCCATCCAGAGTTGGGTCAACAAATCCTCAGGTGTCCCTGAATGTGTGAGGCAGCTCTCAGCACAACCCCCAGCACAACCTCCAGCAAAGCATCCCCAACCCCTCCAGTAACGTTTCAATAACAGGAGAGAGTCAGAAGCCCCTGAGCTACGAGAGTTATGCATCCGAAGAGACCCCGTAAAATATTTTGGGAAAGTTACCCAAGCTGTTCCTTATTTTAACCGTAGATATGAAGTGTGAAGCAAAATATAACATATTCAAACGCCTTAGTTAAAATACAAAGAAAAGAACAATTTGGGAGAGCTTGTGTGTTGGAACACTTACACAAACAATAGATGCCGTACCTTCCTGGTACACACCGCTTGGCACAAAGATAAATTCAAATACAGATTCTTACATGCAGTTTTCCAATCCAGAAAGATACAATATTAGAAGAGATCTCGGAGAGATTAGGAGCTAGGGGTCATGTATTGAATCTTCCAGCCCTTTTGGGAAGCTGAACAGCTTCTAAATGCTGCAGCTAAAAACAAAATGATAAAACTGGTCTGTGAGAGCAGGCCACTGCCCATCCTTTGTTCCCACCATTTTACTAAAACCTAAAGGCCTCCTCACTTAATTACTTCAGTCGGTTTTCAGTGAGCAGTTCGGAACCTCTGCCTTTAAGACCTCTCTTCAAAAACAACCCAGGAGAAAATAACCTTTATAAAGTAATAGTATCGTAACAACTCCGCCATTGAATAAAAGAACAATCAACATACAAAGGAGACTTCATTTTAATGTCCTTATTCTTACTGTTGCAGTAGAGTATAATACATAAATATTGTATTGACACTAAGTATGCAAACATTCTCAACTCCATTTTATTTCAGTCAGTTTACTCCGGCCACAGAATGCCTCTGTTTTTCTTCATCCAAGTGTCGACAACTTGGCAGCAAGCACGGTTGCTCGTCCTGTCACCTGTATAACTTCCAAAGTGAATAGCAACAATAATAATCTCTATCTGAATAGCCCGGAAGTTTTCTCCCTAAGATTCTCCAAAAGCGTTGAAGAGTTATGATCGTATGTAGATTTGTCTCAGGCACGTAATTTACAAATTAAATGCTGAAATGTTGTAACGCTAACAGCAAGCTCAAGATCCAATTGTTAAATATTTCTTTTGATGGTTCACCGGACACTCCAACCACAAATAACATAATGGAGCAAATCTCATCTGTCCAATAGTCCATCTCAATGACATGTCTCCTCATGTCTCAGCTTACAAGATTTACATGCTTCTGTACCTTCGAGGAGAAAGTGAGGACTGCAGATGCTGGAGATCAGAGCTGAAAATGTGTTGCTGGAAAAGAGCAGCAGATCAGGCAGCATCCAAGGACCAGTAGAATCGACGTTTCGGGCATGAGTCCGTTTCCTGAAGAAGGACTCATGCCCGAAACGTCAATTCTCCTGCTCCTCAGATGCTGCCTGACCTGCTGCGCTGTTCCAGCAATACATTTTCATGCTTCTGTACCTCTCAATGCTGGAACTCCTTTAACTGCTACTCCTGGTGTAGGCCAATAAACCTTACTCTCATAGGTATATATTTTAAGATCTCGCACATTCTTCTCCATCCCTCACAGAAGCCAAACTTTGATTTATGGATCAACTGCAAATCATTAGCCATTTCAGATTCTCATCATGCCATTTTAACTCTCTGCTCTTGCACACGAGTTCTCGCGATTGCAGGAAATGAATTTTTGAACTCCTCCAAAGTAAGAAAATCTCCATGATTGACGTAGGTTGCTTTATTGTTAATACCCTTATGCACCTTTCAAAATTACTTTCTTTGAATGTTTCAAACTCAATGCACATTTTACCAGGCATGCTTTTTTAGATTCCTGAAACACTGTAGGCTTCTGGAAGAAGCTGATATGCACTTCAAATGTCTTTCTTCACCCCCTCATACTGGCCAGATGCCTCTTCCGATAGGGATATAAATACCTGACTCCTTATACCTACCAGCGTTGTTTCGCTCAACTAAATCCACTTGATCAGTGGCCACTACATCCGTTTAGCCACTTTCCCAAATGAAATTAAGAAGGCTTCTGCATCCTTCTCATCAAATTTAAACAATGCCTGGATGTATTTAAACAGATCGCCATCAGACCTTTGGCGACTGTAGAGTTGCTCATCCTCACTATTGTCCTCATTCAGCCTACTAAGTCGACTTTCCTAATTGCTAACCTTTGAAGTTGAAACTCTCTCTCTTCCTGCTTTTCTTCTTTCTTTTTCTGTAATTCTTCTTCCTCTCCTTTTTCTTTTAATTTTACTTGAAATCAAATTTCAAATTGTTTTAATTCCTTTTTGTGCTCAAGCTGCCTCATCTATAATTGAATTCTCGCCATTTCCAAAGATTCTGATGGTGTTCCACCAAAATCCAAATGCCAAGCTATAGCTGTAATTATCTCCTTTTCTCACCGACAAACACAAACCCAACTCCAGCTTGTCTGCCAATTCTAAAAACTTTGCCTTGCTCACCTTTTGTAAAATCTCCAACTTCACTTTTTCCACGCCCAGAGAACCCTTAGAGACAGAAAGAACCATTACTACACAAAAAGCTGTTCAAACCAACCGAAATCAACACTCGGAACAAAAGCACAAACAACTACCAAACGCCGCCTTCGAGTCCAACATTCTGTCTGTGCGCATGCTCGCCCTCCCCACATGAGTTTCCTCTGTGTGCTCAGTTTTCCTCCCACAGCTTAAAAATGTGCAGGTTAGGTGAATTGGACATGTTAAATTGTCCATACTGTTCAGGGATGTCGATGTTATGTGCATTAGTTAAAAGTAAGCATGGAAGAATAGAATAGGGGAATGGGTCTTGGTGGGTTACTCTTCGGTGGATTGGTGTGGACTTGTTGGGAAAAATGACCTGATTAAACACTGTGGGGATTCTGAACCTGAACCCAATTTGGAATTATCGATTTCCAAACGGACAAGAGTCCCCACTTTGCTATGGACCAGACCAGACTGTTTTAAGACGTTTTAAGATGGCAACCTGGACGCCACCTTTGTCTTAGCATAAATATAGATGTGAAATGGGTGTTCCAGATGTGATGCAGCTGACCAAACCACTCAACGTAAAGAAAAAACACAATTTATTTAAACACTGTAATAAATATACTTGCAAAAAGAAGAGGTACGTAGAATAACTTAACTGCTGGAAGTCTTAATAGGATAATAGACATAGGACCTTCCACTGATGAACTGTTCCGATATAGGATCATCCCAAAAGCTCGTCCCTTAGCAAAAAGGCACACCCAAAGCCAGTCAGTCATGCATGCAGTTCTCCAATCCAGGAGGAAACAGCATCAAGACAGATTTCAGAGAGAATAGCAGTTCGGGGTCATTTACTGAAGCATCCAACCCTTCCCCCATTCCAGGCACTTGGTGATTGTTATAGCTCAGAAAACCTGGTAAGTCTGTTCTGTGCGAACTGACCATTGTTATAACTATTTATAAAACAAACTAAAAGCCTCCTAAGTTATTTACTTCAGCCGTTTGGTTTACTTAGTTCGGCCTTTAAGATCTCTTTTTAAAGGAAATGAGCAAATAACCTTTTTTAAAGTGACAGTATTGTCAGAGATGTTAGGTACCTGGTCCTTCACAATAATACTCAAGGGGCTTCCTCGTGTTACTGACCACACGGTGTTCAGTAACACAGAAGCCAGACGTTCAGTGGCCAGGCACAGATCAAGTTTAAAAGCTGTGGATCAAAGCTGCTGAAACCCCGATCCAACATGGAGCAACACATGACTCACACCGGGAAGGGAACAAAAGCTCAACACATCCACACACTCCCGAACATGGAGCACCATATGGACACACCGGAAATTGAACAACAGCCCGACGCACGATCCCATGAACATGGAACACCACATGGATCACACCGGGAAGTGAACAACAGCCCGACAACACCACCCTCCCCCGTCCATGGAGCATGACATGGGACACACTGGGAAGTGAACAGAAGCCTGACACACAAATTTTCACTGTTACTGAGCTTCACAATGCCGGCGCTCAATACACGAGGGAGCCAAAAACAAAGGCCAGGGAAGGATACAGAGGGACAGAGAGTCCACATTAAAGACAGAAACAAACAGTTAATTAACTGAGAATATGTTGTGAAAATATATCGAAAAAGACTGGGTGGGGGACTAACTGTAGGATTGAACCCTTAGAGAGCAAAATTACAAGAATGTCAACATTAAATAAAGGTATTTTCAGATCAGCTGAAATACTTCGTTTCATCGAATTCTGAATCGGCTTCACAGAACACTTCAAGAAGCATAAACTGGGACATAGTGACAGACCTACATGGAGAGCTGTGCAGACCATGCTAGAGCATTGCTCAGTAAATTGGATTATCTCCCCAGCATGAGGAGTTTTGCTAACCTTTACTATCATATGGGAACTATACACATATCAAATAGACACAGCAGCTGAAGGTTTCTATCTCCATTTGATCAGTATAAGGTTTGTGTGTCTGTGTGTGTGTGTGTGTGTGTGGTGGGTCAGGCGTGCATCTGGGTGGTTGAATGTGAAAATCATTGCTTAAGAGAAAATGCATTTGCAGTAAACGGTGGGCAGCACGGTGGCACAGTGGTTAGCACTGCTGCCTCACAGCACCTGAGACCCGGGTTCAATTCCCGACTCAGGCGACTGACTGTGTGGAGTTTGCACGTTCTCCCCGTGCGGGTCGGTGTGGACTTGTTGGGCCGAAGGGCCTGTTTCCACACTGTAAGTCTAATCTAAACCAGGTTAACTATGAACAACTGGCAGGGATTTGGATAATGGACACAGAGAAATCGAGGGAAGTTTCATGTATAGATGAGTTAAAGTGCTTAAGAATATCAAAATAAAGGCATTGCCAGAGACAACAGTGATACAGATCAGCGTGCACAGGAATGTCAGATGGATGGGATTATGGTCTGAGTTCGAATCAGATGTGTTTCTGCGGTTTTCAACCAGAGAGTGTCAGCAGCAGATTGTTGTCATCATTATGTCTGCATTTCACAGCTCAAGGTTCAAACAGCAGATGGGTTAAGCCAATGAAGTACATTGTGGAGCAGCGAGTAGTTAAAGTTAATAATGGTCAGGGCATGGTGTCAGGAATCAGCTCATGGCCAAAGGGATCTCCGAAATTGTAATTCGTCTGTTTCAAACAACGCCTGCATGTTTCACCTCCCACCGCAGCCCAACCACATCCCCCACCCGCCCCTCCCAAGCCAATAACAACTCTGATTAGGAAATATACTGCTGTTCCTTCACAGTCATTGGCTCAACATTCTGGAATTCCCTCCCTATTGGCATTGTGGGTCAAGCAACAGAAAGTGGAGTGCTGCAATTCAAGAAAGTAGCTCACTCTCACCTTCTCAAGGGCGAATAGCGATGGGCTATCAATGCTGGCCAGCTCGCAACACCCACGTCCCACAAATGAATGAAAATAAAATATATTAGCCAAGGATGGGATGGAATCCGTGGAAGGAAATGGAGTTGGTAAACATAATAGATGACAATGACCTCCACGCACAGAATAGTTAAATAACAAGAGTAGAGAGACAATGGTTCATATCTGCAACTGAGTAGATTGACGTCGAGACCCATGAGTAATACTGCCAGAAGAAAGGAGGGAGACAGGAATTGAATTGGATTCAGTGTCTCAACAGGAACACTATTTATGGCAGGAAGTGTAGACTATATGAAAGAATAGAATGCTGTCATTACTGGTTTATTGAAAGTAAGACTTACCAGGGACACCGACGATAGACAGGAGAGGGTAATAAATATATTGAATAATGCGAAGAGCATAATAGATCTGCCATGATAATGACAACCAATCATAATATGTAGAAAGATACCAAACATAACCGGATAAACTCCTGTCCATTGTTGGAACATTCCAGTCTAATGTTCTCAGATTCTGATCCATTGTTCAAACATTCCAGTCAAATGTTCTCAGATTCGGATCTCTCTTCCCCTCTCTCTGGAGCCACTGATCCATGTTAGTGCTGTCGGTGATGCTCCCGTTCATATTGTGGAATAACACATTGACAGAGCCCATTTATCAGTAAAAGATGGAAACCCTCCACTGGAGTAATTACAATCCATGGAGACAAACATTAACCACAGTCACTGAACAAACAAGTTTAGTTAATCCCTTCCTTAAATCACATTTCATATCATAATAAAAGGGAATATTTACTCAGTCTGGGTGGAATGGATGAGGGTTACTGATGGACCGACTGTAAATATTTCAATCTTTATTTATACCATTTCCTTGTATCTGGGAGAATTGTCAGAGCTGTACAGGGCTGTATATGTCCCACTCTGTTTATAAGAGGAGACAGGGATGAACTAACAGACGAGCTGCATAAAATATCTGCTGAGGAAATTTCTGGGTATACTAACTCAAGGGAGAAAGTGAGGATTGCAGATGCTGGAGGTCAGAGTCGAGAATGTGGTGCAGAAAACAAATAGAATGATGATCAACTGGGCTGGAAATAAAATGTGAGATTCACCACATTTATATTTCGCCATTCCCATCTTCCTGAATAACATGCCCATGTAAATACAAGTATCCCCCCCTTTGCAAAAGTTTGCCTTTCGAAACTTCTCTTTCCGAATGATTTACATCAGAGTCTTGTTTTGCTAACCGAAAGAAATCCGAAGAGGATTTTCACTTTTACGAAGAAAGGGGAAATTTTTCCCACATAAATTAGTGATACAGCACTTTATGCCATACCAGATTGCGAACAGTTTCGTATGAACACTCTACTTACAGATAGTGAGGGAAACCTGTATTTGTCTAAGAGCGTGTTTTAAGCGATTTGATTCCCCTGTCTGTCTTCGCTGAGTGTGGTCATCTTCTTATATTTGTTAATTGGATATCGGTATCTCTAACTGGGCCAGTATTAGTACATTTTCACAGTTGGCCTTGAGAAGACCCTGAGCCACTGCAGTCCACGTGATTGATCTGATTTGATTTGATTTATTTCAGTCAAATGTACCATGGTAAGGTTTGTTTTGCGAGTAGTGCAGGCGTATGATAGTAAACAGGAAAACAGAGATCGTGGGGTACTTACACAAAGTGAGGCATAAATAGTTACAGCTTCACAGGAGGTGGGCAAAGCAAGATCGACATTAGCAGGATTAATATTGTTTGAAAAGTCAGAGATGTCAATGCGTCAGTATAATAATAATAGGGAAGGAAGTGTTCCTGAGCATGCTGGTCCATGTTTTCAAGCCTTTGTGTCTCCTCCCTGTTGGAAGAGGTTGTAGGAGATCATTGCTGAAAATGTGTTGCTGGTAAAGCACAGCTGGTTAGTCAGCATCCAAGGTACAGGACATTCAACGTTTCGGGCATAAGCCCTTCTTCAGGAATGTAGGAGATCATTACCGGTTTGAGAGAGATCTTTGATGTTTCCAGCCTTTCTGTGACAATGACAAGTATAAATGGATGGAAGGCTATCTTCTGTGATGGTCTGCGCTGTGGACACAAACGTCTGTAGTTTCTTCTGGTCCTTGTCAGGCAATTAAGCACGTGAATAAAATGCTTTCAATTGCCAGCACACAGAGCACTGGGAGACGGGCGATTCCAAAATAGTTAGATGTAACAATCGGCTGTAAAATAGATACCCACGTTCTTTTCGCAGTTTTGACAACATTTGAAATTTAACCGATAAATTTAAGTTATGTCCACGATGACAAAACGCAGTTGAGCTAATTGCATTGCCAACATCGAACCAATGAGCTGCTTCACCTGCTTCAAACGAAATGAGAAGCCTTCACCATCACAACGAGGGAGAAAGAGTCAGACACGAAGGGAAGGAGAGAGAGAAAGGAAACAATACAAGGAAACCAACAGTCACGTGGGCAGGGAGAAGGGAAGATAATAGGTTCAGGGAAAGAACCAGAAGACAGGGAAAAGGAAAACGCACGGAAAGAGACAGTGGGAAAGAGTGAGACACAAAGGCCACGGGGAGCTGGGGATGGAGTCACGGGAAATTGGAGGAGCTGAGGGTGAGGAGCAGAGAGACCTGGGCGTGAGCATTGCAGGGAGCTGGGAGGAGGGAGGTGAGGATTTTTTTTTTACCTGTACCAAGATGCCCAGTCAGGTCAGAGTTAGCAAGGATGTACAGAACGATGACTGTAAAACATACCTGAGAGGCATATAGGTTACGCTGCACAAGCCATGCCCTAGGCGAGTTCAACATGAACAAGATCAGCATTATCTGAGATTAGAGAGCCCATTCATCAATCTAATAGCAGCCAGGAAGAAGCTGTTCCTGAACCTGATGCTCTGTGTTTTCAAGCTTCTTTCAAGCGCCTGATGGACGATCTTTACAGGCATGTGATCGGTCTTTGGTAATGTTAGAACAAAGAACATTCCAGTACAGGAACAGGCCATTCGGCGGTCCAAGCCTGCGTCGATCCAAATCATGTATCACAATCTGTCTCCTATTTTCTGTAGGTCTGTATCCCTATACTCCCGGCCCATTCATGGATCATTCCGGAAAGATCTTACATGGAGCACCACTGGTCACAGTTCTCCATTTCCAGAAATTCCCTTCCCCTATTACGCTCTGTCCCCTGTTGCCAAGCCAGTTCTTTATCCATGTAGCTAGCACACCCTGGATGGCATGTGACTTCACCTTCTCCATAATCCGACCATGGAAAAACTTATCAAACGCCTTCCTGAAGTCCATGTACATGACGTCTATAGCCCCTCCCTCATCAATCAAGTATATCCCTTCCTCAAAGAGTTCTATTCAGTTGGTAAGACATGACCCTCCCAGCACAAAACCATATTGCCTATCACTGATAAGACAATTTCATCCAAATGAGAATAATATTATTCCTCAGTATCTTCTCTAGCAGCTTCCCGACCACTGATGACAGGATCACTGGTCTATAATTAACTGGATTATTCCTGCTACCCTTTCTAAACAAGGGCATTAAAATTTTCCAGTCCTCCAGGGCATCAGATGTGTTCAACGATGCTACAAAGATATCTATTAAGGCCCCAGCTCTTTCCTCTCTCCCTTCCCTCACGAGTCTGGATAGATGTTGGCAGCCTTTATGCAGCAATGAGCTGTGTAAATAGAGTCAATGGTTGAGAGATTTGAGTTCGTAATAGTCTGGACTGTGAACACAATCTTCTGTAGTTTCTAATGGTCGTGGGCAGAGTCTTACCGCACTATTTCTACAGATACACCCAGAGAGTACGCCCATAATTTTGCATCTGTAGAAGTAGTGCATGGTGAATCTCCTGAGTTACCTGACGAAGGAGAGGCATTGTTGAGACTTCTTGACTAGCACAGCTATGTGAGTCGTCTAGGGTAGTTTGTCAGTTATCGTCACTCCGAGGAACCTAATGCTCTGCACTCCCTCAACAGTTGATGGAGATAAGGGTGTGTTCCCCTCCTTTCCTTCTGAAATTAATGATCAGTTCCTTAGTATTGCCGAATTTGAGAGAGAGGTTATTATCATTACACCATGCCACCAAGCCCTTGGTCTACTTTCTGTATTCTGAATCATCTTTGTTTGCTATCCATCCTGATTTGGTGATGTTATCAGCGAACTTGTAGCTGGCGTTGTTTGGAAATTTGCGACACAGCCGTGTGTGTACAGCGAGTACAATAGGCGGCTGAGGACATAACAGTGGGTGTACAGGGATCACATTAGGGTGCTGAGGACACAGCCATTGGAGTACAGGGAGTACAGTAGGGGGCTGCGGACACAGTCGTGGGTGTACATGGAGTAGAGCTGGGGCGGAGGGCACAGCCATGGGTGTACAGGGAATCCAGTAGGAGGCTGAGGACACAACAGTGTGTGTACAGGATGTACAGTAGGGGGCTGAGGACGCAGCTGTGTGTGTACAGGGAGTTCAGTATGGAACTGAGGACACAGCCATGGGAGTGCAGGGAGTACACTAGGGGCTGAGGACTCAGCCATAGGAGTACATGGAGTCCAGTTGGGGGCTGAGGACACAGCCATGAGTGTACATGGAGTACAGTACGGGACTGAGGGCACAGCTGTGAGTATACAGGGAGTATAGTAGGGGACAGACTGTACAGCCTTGGGTATACAGGGAGTACTGTACGTGGCTGAGCATACAGCCGTGGGTGTACAGGGAGTACTGTAAGAGGCTGAGGGCACAACACTGGATGTACAAGGAGTACAGTAAGGAGCTGAGGGCACAGCCATGGGCGTGCTGGGAATACAATTAGGGTCTGAGGACACTGCTGAGGTGCACAGAGAGTACAATAGTGGACTGAGAACACTTGAGTTCCAGTGTTGAGCTTTATTGTGGAGAAGGTTCCGATACCTATCTTCAGAGACTGTGGTCAGTGTGTCAGAAACCGGGGGATCCAGTTGCAGAGGGTGGAGCCCTGATCAATGTCACGGAGTATTGAGATAAGTCTGGAGGGGATAATGATGTTGAAGGTGAAGCTGGAGACAATGAGCAGAGTCTGTTGTCCAGATATTCCAGGTATGAGGGCAGGGCTCAGGATATGGCATCCATGAGAACATAGAACATAGAACAATAGAGCACAGAACAGGCCCTTCGGCCCACAAAGTTGTGCCGAACATTTGTCCTAGCTTAAGCACCTATCCATGTACCTGTCCAATTGCCGCTTAAAGGTCTCCAATGATTCTGACTCTACCACTCCCACAGGCAGCGCATTCCAAGCCCCCACGACTCTCTGGGTAAAGAACCCACCGCTGACATCTCCCCTATATCTTCCACACTTCACCTTAAATTTATGTCCCCTTGTAACACTCTGTTGTACACGGGGAAAAGTTTCTGACTGTCAACTCCATCTGTTCCTCTGATCATCTTATAAATCTCTATCAGGTCACCCCTCATCCTTCGCCGTTCCAACGAGAAAAGGCCTAGCACTCTCAACGTATCCTCGTACGACCTATTCTCCATTCCAGGCAACATCCTGGTAAATCTTCTCTGCACCCTCTCCAAAGCTTCCACATCTTTCCTAAAGTGAGGCGACCAGAACTGCACACAGTACTCCAAATGTGGCCTAACCAAAGTCCTGTACAGCTGCAACATCACTTCACGACTCTTGAATTCAATCCCTCTGCTAATGAACGCTAATACACCATAGGCCTTCTTACAAGATCTATCCACCTGAGTGGCAACTTTCAAAGATCTATGAACATTGACACCGAGATCCCTCTGTTCCTCCACCTGACCAAGAACCCTACCGTTAACCCTGTATTCCGCATTCTTATTTGTCCTTCCAAAGAGGACAACCTCACACTTGACAGGGTTGAATTCCATCTGTCACTCCTCAGCCCAGCTCTGCATCATATCTAAGTCCCTATGCAGCAGGCAACAATCCTCCTCACTATCCACAACTCCACATATCTTCATATCATCTGCAAATTTACTGACCCACCCTTCGACTCCCTCATCCAAGTCATTAATAAAAATTACAAACAGCAGAGGACCCAGAACTGATCCCTGCGGAACTCCACTTGTAATTGGGCTCCAGGCTGAATATTTACCATCTGCCACCACTCTCTGACTTCGACCGGTTAGCCAGTTTTCTATCCAATTTCCAAATTTCCCTCTATCCCATACCTCCTGACTTTCCGCGTAAGCCGACCATGGGGAATCTTGTCAAATGCCTTACTAAAATCCATGTACACTTCATCCACTGCTCTACCCTCATCCACGTGCTTGGTCTCCTCCTCAAAGAATTCAATAAGACTTGTAAGGCAAGACCTACCCTTCACAAATCCGTGCTGACTGTCGCTTATCAAGCAGTGTCTTTCCAGATACTTATAAATCCTATCCCTCAGTACCCATTCCATTACTTTGCCTACCACCAAAGTAAGACTAACTGGCCTGTAATTCCCGGGGTTATCCTTATTCCCTTTTTTGGAAAGGGGCACGACATTCGCCGCTCTCCAGTCGCCTGGTACCACCCCCGTTGACAGTGAAGACGAAAAGATAATTGCCAACGGTACTGCAAGTTCCTCTCTTGGTTCGCACATAATCCTAGGATATATCTCGTCAGGCCCGTGGGACTTGTCTATCCTCAAGTTGTTCAAAATGTTCAACACATCTTCCTTCCTAACAAGTGTCCCTTCTCGCTTACCAGTCCGTTTCACACTCTCCTCTTCAACAATACGGTCCATCTCGTACGTAAATACTGAAGAAAAGTACTCATTCAAGACCTCTCCTATCTCTTCCGACTCAATACACAGTCTCTCACTTCTGTCCTTGATCGGATCTACCCTCCTTCTCGTCATTCTGATGTTTCTCACATACGCATAAAATGCCTTGGGGTTATCCTTGCTCCTATCCGCCACAGATTTTTCATGCCCTCTCTTTAGGTAACTTCTGGCTATCCTGTATCCCTCCGCTGCTCTGTCTGAACCCTGCTTCCTCAACTTTATGTAAGCCTCCTTCTTCCTCGTTACAAGACATTCAAATTCCCTCGTCAACCAAGGTTCCTTCACACGTGGCTGATGGAACTCAATATGGGATTGCGTGAGGTTACGCACTTTGGTAGGCGGACTAGAGGCAGACACTATGTTTTAATAGGGTCCATTGAATCTGAAGCACAAAAGGATTTGAAGCACTCGTCCTCTCTTATGGTGAATGTGCAGGTTCAGTTGGCAGTTATGAAAACAAATGTAGTGTTATCATACATTTCAAGGGATCTAGAGTACATGAAAGGAGACGTCCTGCTGCGAATGTAATGGGCGATGTTCAGACGGTATTTGTAATATTTGGAGTTGTTTTGGTCACTATCTCTGGGGAAGGCTCTACTGGTGCTGGAGGTGATCCATCCTGGGGATTCTGGCTTGTCATATGCACGACAGTGTGTGTACTTGATAGAATTTAGAAGAATAGGAGGCGAGATATCTTATAGAAACTGATTGATTACTGCAAAGTTTACACTGAAAGGCTGAAAGGACTGGGCTTGTATACCCTTGAGTTTAGAAGACTGAGAGGGGATCTGATTGAGACGTATAAGTTTATGAAAGGATTGGACACTCTGGCAGTAGGAAACATATTTCCGCTGATGGGTGAGTGCCGAACCAGATCACAGCTTAAAAATACGGGATAGACCATTTAAGACAGAGCTCAGGAGAAACCTCTTCACTCGGAGTGGTGGCTGTGTGGAATGCTCTGCCCCAGAGGGCAGTGCAGGCACAGTCTCTGGATTCATTTAAGAAAGAGTTGGATAGAGCTCTCAAAGATAGTGGAATCAAGGGTTATGGAGATAAGGCAGGAAGAGGATACTGATTAGGAATTATCAACCATGATCATATTGAATGGCGGTGCAGGCTCGAAGGGCTGAATGGCCTACTCCTGCACCTATTGTGTATTGTCAATTGTCTGTTGTTGATACAGTCAGTGTGTTCAAGATATTTCCACTAATAATAGAGACAATGACAAAATGGCACTTTCAGAGTAAAGGAATGGGCTGAGTGGCCGAAATCTATTGCTATATCTGATGCCCTTTAGGTAACAGGGTCTATTATTCATTGCAGAATTGCAAGTCTATGAACTGCTTTTGTAACGCTTGTATTTGTATGTTGATTATACTTCACGTTCTGTTCAATAATAACCCCGTGATATGGATGGTGGGAGGATTCAGTGTCGGACAGTAGTCCATTAAACGTTAAATATAAACAGATATCTGTGAGTGTCATCGAGCGGGATTACATTGTCTCTCTGATGATTGTCATTTTCAGTCTGGTATTTGTGAAGGTTCTATCCTGTTACGCCAGTGTTATTGAATTTAACAAAACAGTTGCAATTTATCACAGCACACAGCAACAATAAGTCATCGAACACAGATCACCCTTCTAATAACAGAAACGTCTACAATGTTCTGTATAAGATACACTGCTTTCATGTTCATGTTCAAATGAGATAACCTTTCCCATTCAGATGCTCAACTTGGAACTATTTTTTATAAATCTTTATTTGGATGTAGGCATCACTGGATAGGCCCACCATTTCTTGCCCCCTTGAGAACGTGGTTCTGAGCTTCCTTCTTGAACCGCTGCAGTCCACCCGCTGTGTGTTGACACGCAATGCTATTAAGGAGGCAATTCCAAGTTTTTTTCCCCCAGCAAATGTGAAGGAACGGCGATATATTTCTACATCAGAATGTTGATTGGTTTGGAAGGGAAATTGTAGGGGGTGGTATTGCCAAAAGTCTGCTGTCCTTGTCATTCTAGACGTAAGTGTTTGTGAGATTGGAAGGTGCTGTCTGAGGATCTTTGGGAAATTTCTGCAGTGAATCTAGTAGATAGTACACACTTCCACCTCTGTGTGACGGTGGTGGAGTGAGTGAGTGTTTGTGGATGTGATGCCAATCAAATGGACTGTTTTGTCCAGGATGGTGTCAAGCCTCTTGGTGTTGTTGGGGCGGCACTCATTCAGGCAGGTGGGAGAATTACACCTCATTCTTGACTTGTCCCTTGTAGATGATTGACAGGCTTTGGGAAGTCAGGAGGTGAGTTACTCGCACAGTATTCCTAGACTCTGATCTGCTCTTATATTTATGTGGCGAGTCCAGTTGAGTTTCTGGTCAATTATAACCCCCAGAATATTGAGAGTGGGGAATTTAGTGATTATAATGTTGTTGAATATCAAGTTGTAATATTGTCTCTTATTGGTGATGGTCATTGTCTGGCATCTGTGTGGTGTGAAAGTCCATTGCCACTTGTCAGCCCAAGCCTGAAGAGGGTCCAGATCTTGTTGCTTTGAGGATGGACTACTTCCATATCTGAGCATTGCGAATGGTGTTGAACATGGTGCAGAAATTGTCGAATATACCCACGCCTGACCTTGTTTCGTGACAGGGGACGGTTTTGGACGGGGTTGGGGGAAGGGGCGGTGTTGGACGGGGTTGGAAGGAGGGGGTGGTGTTAGACTGTGTTGTGGGGTGTATTACGGAATTGTGGGGTAGGGCAATGTTGGACAGGATTTTGGGCAAGCGGTGGTGTTGGATTGGGTTGGGAGGAGGGGTCAATTTTGGACTGGGTTGGGAAGGGGCGGTTTTGGACAGTGTTGGAGTAGGGGGAGTGTTGGACGGGGTTTGGGAGGGTGCGGCGTTGGACAAGGTTGGAGGAGGGGCGGTGTTGGACGGGGTTGGTGGAGGGGCGGTGTTTGACAGGTTTGGAAGAGGGGACGTGTTGGACGGGTTTGGGTGCAGGAGGGGTTTTGGACGGGGTAGGGAGGAAGGTGCGGTGTTTGAAGGGGTTGGGAGGAGGGAGTGGTTTTTGACGGTGTTGGGGAGGGGACGTTGATGAATGGGGTTGGGGGCGGTGTTGGACGGGGTTAGGCGGGGGGGCGGAGCGGTGTTGGACAGGGTTGTGGGAGGGGGCTGTGTTGAAACTGGGTTGGGGAAGGGGGCGGTTTTGGAGAGGGTTGTGGAGGGAGTTATTTTGCATCGTGTTGGGAGGCGGGGGCGGTGTTGGAAGGTGTTGGGGAGGGGGCGATGATGTGCAGGTATGTGGGAGGTGAGAGAGTTGGACGTGGGTGGGGGAGTGGGATGTGTTGCTCGGTGCTGGGGGGAAGGGAGCGCTCTTGGACCAGTTTGTGGGAGAGAGCGATGTTGGATTGGGTTGGAAGAGGGAGCGGTGTCGGACGGGGTTGGGGGAAGTTGCTGTGTTGGACGGGGTTGGGCGTGGGGGTGGTGTTGGGTGGGTTTGGAGAGGGGGTGGTGTTGGACAGGTTGGGGGAGGGGGCGTAGTTTGACGGGGCTGGTGGTCGCTGCAGTGTTGGACAGGCTTGTGGGGAGATGGCGGTGTTGGACGGGTTGGGGAGGGGTTGGTGTTGGACAGAGTTGGGGAGGGGGCAGCGTTGGACGAGGTTGGGGAGGGGGCGAGGTGTCGGACGGTGTTGGGAGAGGGGGCGTTAATGAATGGGGTTGGGAAGGGAACTGTATTGGACGGGTTTGCAAGGAAGGAGCGGTGTTGGACGGGGTTGGGGAGGGAGCAGTATGGGACGGTGTTGGGGAGTGAGTGGTATTGGATGGGGTTGGAGGTGGGGAGGTGTTGGACAGAGTTGCGGCGGGAATGGTGTTGGATGGGGTTGGGAGTAGGGGGCTGAATTGGACGGGTTTGGGAGGAGGGAGCGGTGTTGGACGGGGTTGAGGGAGGGGGCTGTGTTGGGCGGTGTTGGACGGGGTTGGGTGGGCGGTGTTGGACGAATTTGAATGAGGGAGTGTTTTTGGATTGGGTTTCGGATAGGGCGGTGTTGGACAGGGCTGGGTTGGGGGCAGTGTTGGACGGTGTTGGGGAGGGGGCGGTGTTGGATGGGGCTGTGGGCTGGGGCTGTGTTAGACGGGGTTGGGGGACGGGGCTGTGTTGGACTTGTTAGGGACGGCGTGGTGTTGGAATGCGTTGCGGAGGGGAAGGTGTTGGAAAGGGTTGGGGGATCGAGCGATGTTGGACGGCTTTGGGGAGTGCTCGGTGTTGAACAGGGTTGGTGTTCGACGTGGTTGGGGGTGATTTCGAGCCTCTATGTTACTCCTTCCTCCCTATTGATTCCTAAAGGGAGCTCACAACCACCTTCTCAAGGGCATTATAATGAGGCAATAAATGTTTGCACAGCCAGTGACACCCTCATTCCATAAATTAACTAATTCCTTCACGCCTCCTCCTTCCTTCCACAACACCCTCCCCCCGACCCATAGACAGGTGCGCTGCGCAAACACAAGGACTTGAGCAGTATGTGGTAACCCAAGCCACGGTTAGGAATCTCTGGAGGCCCTGAGCTGTGCTCAGAAAGTGGTGGTCCGGAACGAACAATAATCTCCGGCGATTCACATAATGTGGTCAACAGTGAAGCTATCAGTTTCCAACTTTTTCACAAAGAGATTGGTGGGACACGTTACGAATGACCAGAGGAAGTGGTAGTTACAATAATTAAAAGACATTTGGAGAGGTGCATGAATAGGAAATGTTGAGGAATATGGGCAAAGTGCACTACCATATTTTGGGAATAGTTTGGGAAATTTGATTGGCATGGACGAGTTGGACCGACGGGTTCATTTCCATGTTGTATGACTATGATTCTATTCTTTTCAGCCACAGTGGCATTTTGCAATTGTCCTGAACTATGGTGAAATTGAACAAGTCAATGGAGGCTTTTGAGACCAGGGCCACAGCACTCTGTAGGTAAGGTGTTGAGTCGCAGCCGAAATTTCGTAGGTATTTAATAAACAAAATAATGAAGAAATATATCAGGAAATTACTGCAGATGGTAGAATCTGTACTAAAAACAACAAATGCTAGAACTGACAGCAGGTCAGACAGCATCCATGGAGATCAAGCAAGCTAACGGTGAGTCTCACTGACTCGAGTAGTGCTCTGATGAAGAGTCATCTGAACTCAAAATGTTAGCTTGCTCTCTCCATCGATTTTTTAAAAGAAGTTCATGGGATGAGAGTGTCATTGGTTCGGCAGCATTCATTGCCCATCCCAATTGCCCAATGGGCAGTTAAGAGACAAACTCATTGCTGTGTGCCTGGAGTCACATGTAGGACAAACTAGGTAAGGATGGTAACTTCTTACCTCAAGCATGTTAGTGAACCAGATGGGTTTTCCGAAACTCGGCAAAGGATTCATGGCCATGAGATTCTTAATTCCAGAGATTCACTGAATTCAAATTCCACCTTTTCCTGTGGCACAATTCAAACCTGATTCTCCAGAATGCTACCAAGATCTTTGGATAAAAAGTCTAGCAATAATACCACTCGGCCATCGTCTCCTTCCTGTGATCTTCAGTGTTTGTTGTTTTCAAAATTTCTGAGAAGATTTGTAGCTTAGGTGCTCGTTGTTGTGGTTCTGTTCGCCGAGTTGTGAATTTATGTTGCAGACGTTTCATCCCCTGTCTAGGGGACATCCTCAGTGCTTGGGAGCCTACTGTGAAGTGCTTCTGTGTCGTTTCCTCCGGCGTTCCGACAACTGCAAATGGCAGAGACAAACCACTATAAATGCCGGAGGAAACAACACAAAAGCGCTTCACAGGAGGCTCCCAAGCACTGAGGATTTCACCTAGACAGAGGACGAAACATCTGCAACACAAATTTCCAGCTCGGCAAACAGAACCATGGCAACTCAAGAAATATGTTATGCATTAATTTTGTACTCTGTAATAGCATCCACAGTGAACACAAAAAACCCACCTCCAGTCATGATGTTTGAGTCTGGATGACACATTTTAATATCTTGCGATTTCTCTGCCGTTTCGGCTTGCGTTGGGCTGCTCTCATTCCTTCTGTGATGAAACAAAGAAAAGACAGTCGATACTCCCAGCTAAGTCTCTAAATTCAATTGCACCGCAGCCATAGCAATTTATTTTAATTCAAAAATGTCTCAGTGAAAGACATTTCAGCAAGCTCACCACCTCCTGTCTCACTTCAATGGGAAATGGGATCAATTCTGCAGCGCCTACTGTCCCGGTGCAAAATGCCACTGGTTTAAGCCCTTGAACAGGCTATCAGCTAATCTGAGTTTTCAATCTTGTTCTTTGACAGATTATAACAGGTTTTGCACAAGGGGGTATGCAATCAGGACAAACTTCAATTATATTTAACACAAGAAAAGGCAATTCAGTTTAAATGAGAAATATTAATTGAGATCAGTCCTTGGGTGTGGATAAAATACCGTCAAGTTTGGAATTTCCAGAGACCATCAAGACTGTCCATTGAATTCCTGAAGTTTGTCTCATATTGTTTTCCTAATCAACATATTTCGACGCATTATGACACCTCTGGAGCAGGTGGGACTGATCCAGGCCATCTGCCTCAAAGCTGCAGACACATCATAAGAGCACTTTATTTTAGGTTGAGTAACTAATGGATAAATTTGCCCAATTATCTTATTAATCCGGAAGATACTGCTACCATCCTAAAGATGGGAAATAAGCAAGATATTAATGGGATGAAAGATGTTATAACAGTCTCTCTGGCAAGGGGCAAAATATCTTCTATCTCTTTTTTTGTTCAACCTTCGATCGTTTGAAATTGTTAATCCTTCTGGTCTACCATCATCTTTGCAGTTTTGTACATCTTTTCTTTCAATTTGATGGCACTCATAATTCCCTCACCTATGCACCGCTGTTCATCATGCATTTCTTTTACAATTCAATATATATTGTTGAGAATTATAAAATAACTGAATATATTCTTCTGCTTTAACATCCTAACTATAGTCCCATTCGAGTTTAGCTAACCACTACTTTATCCCCTTGTGACTGCCTTCAAGTTTAGATACTGGTTTAAGAACCAAAGTCCTCATCCTAAAGCTAAATTCTATCATGCTGCAGTGAATTTTACCAAAAGGGCCGCTTATTTCAAGCTCAATAATCAATCATATTATCAGGTCTAAAATCCCTGTTCCCTGGTTGGTTCTGGAGCATCTGTTCTGAGAAATTGCGCAGAGTCATCCACCTCAAATTGCTTCAGAAGGTAACATAAGCTGAGTGCACAATATTATTTTAACTAACAGTGAACCCTCTGAATACCAGGATTCTGTTCGATCCCCAAAATTACTCAGAGCACGGAATTCCTATGTTGTGGAAACAGGCCCTTCAGCCCAACAAATCCACACCAACCCTCCAAACAGTATCCCAACAAAACCTATTCCTCAACAATTTACCACTGATTAATGCACCGAACCTGTGCATAGCTGGCACTATGGGCAGTTTAGGGTGACCAATTCACATAACCTGTACTTCGTTGGATTGGGGAGGAAACCAGCACTTGGAGGAAACCAACGCAGACATGGGAGAATGTGCAAACTCAACACCAAAAGTCCCCCGAGGCTGAAATTGAACCTGGGTCCCTAGTCCAGTGAGGCAACAGTGCTAACCGCTGAGCTGCCCCCCCCCCACCTTTATTTCTTAAAAGACTGAGTGCATTCACCCTGCCTTTCCTGATCGTAGATGGCAGCAAAACCATCGATAACTGTGCAACGAGCAACAAACCTCAGGTTATTAAGCCGTGATGTTTAATTGTATTAATCAAATTGGGACAGTGTAAATGTCTTACCTGCAAAGTCCAGCCCTGGTTTGCAGTTGCTTCATTAAGTCTGAATGTTTTTGCCTTTGTTGGTACAACAGCACTGTCACTGACACAGGATCTGTTCCACCAGATCGGTTTGTGGCAGTCAGAGATCCTGCTACAACCTGCGCACATGCGAACATCATCATCTCAATCAGAAAGAATTGTAACAGCACAGATTAGAAGATAACTTGGATCACATTGTGCTTTTGAAATCAGAGCCCCCTATTCAACCCATCACAAGTGTGCTAACTTTTAAAAATAGCTAATTGGCTAGACCCCTGCTCTCACAGTAATACAAATAATTTATTTTTGCAAGTATTCAAATTAATTTTGGAAATTAACAGTGAATCAGCTGCAACCTCGTTTCCAGATGATCTCTGCTCTTCTTTGAAACAGCCAAACCCAATGAGAACTTTGAAGCATCCAATGTTAAAACTAATCACATGCTCGGTCACTGTAATATGACTTTTTTTACGTAATGCTTAGCAAAAGTTAATTTGAGGCAAAAAGGAGAACTTGAAGAGAAAGGTGAACCACCCGTGCGTAACAAAGGCAGTCAAGGACAGTACCCACAAGGAAAGGAATGATATAGCCGTGGATGTCTAAAAAGGGAGAAAACTCATCATGTAATTAAATTGACAAGAAAAAAAAATGAATAGCAAGAGTTGTGCAGGTATATAAAAATTGAGTATCTAAAGTCAGCATCGAATCCTTGGAGGTTTTGACTCTGGAATTGATAATGGACACAGTGAAACATCAGATAATTTAAGCTGATATTTTACATTGAACTTCTTGAAGGAGGATACCGTTATCATCGGAAAGATAGCAAATAAGCAAGTTGATCATGGGAGGAAAAATGTTTTAACAGTCTTTGTCACAAGGGACAAAGTATTGATCAACTAATAGGACTAAGGCCAGACCGGACCTAATGGCCTGTATCAAAAATTTAAAAGACAACTAGCTGCAGAGATAATCAAGGTCATCGATTGGATTATTCCAGAATCAGGGGATACAGGGAGCATCCACTTGATTGTTGCACCTGCTCAGGAAGGAAAGGGAGAGAGAAATCAGAAAAATGTAGACTAGTTAGTTTAATATCTGTTCTGGTAATATGGCAGAGTCGAATGTTAAAGTAAGAAATAGCAGGACATTTAGAAAGGCTTATCATTAAACATGGGAGACTGGGTTTTGTGAAAAAGAAAATATATTTGACAAATTTGCGGCAGTTCATTGAGGAGATAACAAGCAGGGCTGATAAAGGGCAATCCAATGATGTTCTGTATTGGGATTTTAAAAATGCAATGATAAGGTGCTACACAAACGTTAATTGCACAATATGTTGTGAGACCTCACTTGGAGTACTGTGTACAACGTTAGCTCCCATATTTAATAAAGGATAAACCTGTATTGGAGACCATTCAAAAAAGCTGAACTTAGCTGCTTCGAGGATGAAAGGGTTGACCTATAAAGAATAGCTAAAGAGGTTGAATCATTATTCAATGGAATCTCGACAAATAAGGGGTGATCTTATGGAAACAAGATTCTGAGGGGCTTGACAGGGTAGATGTTGACTAGATCTTCTAGCATCAGTGAAGTCTCAAACCAGGGGACATTACAGAAGGGAACATGCAGCTAAAAAATATAAAGAGTTTTTTTTTTCTCTCAGTGAATGTCTAGAATTTTCTAGCCCAAAGAATTGTGCAAGTTTAATGTGGCAGGGGAAAGGGTCTGGTTAGGTAACTCTTCAGAGGGTCAGTGTATCTTGTTGGGCTGAAAAGCCTGTTTCCACACAGTAGAGAATCTATGATACTATCTCAAATTATTTTAAAAGAGGGCAGATAGATATTTCAAATATTAAGCAGTTGAGGGCAATGAGGATCAAGCATAAAAGAGGTGTTGCGGCCTGGGTCGGCCCTGGCATGATATATAGAATGGGGGAACAAGAGATTGTGTAAGAGGGAGGGCTTCAGATATTTGGACAATTGGACTGCATTCTGGGGACGGTGGGACCTGCACAAGCAGGACGGGTTGCACCTGAACCAGAAGGGCACCAATATCCTGGGGGGGGGGGTAGGTTTGCTAGCACTCATCGAGGGGGGGGGGGGATTAAACTAATTTGGCAGGGGGATGTGATCCGGACTTGTAGTTCAGCAAGTAGGCTAGCTATTTGTCAGGATGTCCAAGAATGTAGGGAGGCTGTGGAGAAGGTAGCACTGACAGGGAATACTTGCGGACACAGAGATGGGTTCAAGTGTATATCCTTCAACGCAAGGAGCATCAGAAATAAGGTGTGTGACCTTAAGCTGTGGACAACGATGTTGTGGCCTTCACGGAAACGTGGATAGAAGAGGGACAGGAATGGTTGTTGGAGGTTCGTGGTTACAGATGTTTCAGTAAGATTAGGGAGAGTGGTAAAAAAGGAGGGGGATGGCGTTGTTAATTAGAAATGGTATAACGGCTGCAGAAAGGAAGTTCCAAAGGTATCTGCCTTTGTCGGTAGTATGGGCCGAAGTCAGAAATACGAATGGTGCAGTTACCTAGTTGGGTGTTTACTGTAGGCCCGCCAATAGCGGCACAGATGTGGAGAAACAGATTGTGAAACAGATTTTGGAAAGGTGCAGAAGCCACAGGGTAGTAGTCATGGGCGATTTCAACTTCTCAAATATTGATTGGAAGCTTTTTAGATCAAGTAGATTGGGTGGGGCGGTGTTTGCGCAGTGTGTCCAGGAAGCTTTTCTAACTCAGTATGTAGATTGTCCGACCAGAGGGGAGGCCATATTGGATTTGGGACTTGAGAACGAACCGGGACAAGTGATGGGCTTGTTAGTGGGTGAACAGTTTGGTGATGGTGACCACAATTCGGTGACTTTCACCTTGGTAATGGAGAGACATAGGTGCGTGCAACAATGTAGTGTTTACAATTGGGGAAAGGGTAAATACGATGCTCTAAGACAGGATCTGATGAGAATACGTTAGGAGCATAGGCTGTCAGCGAAGGATGTGGTGGAAATGTGCAACTTTTTCGAGCAACAGATACGACGTGTCCTTGATCTGTATGTACCTGTCAGGCATGAAAGAAATGGTCGTGTCAGTGAACCTTGGTTGACAAGGGAGGTTGAATGTCTTGTAAAGAAGAAGGAGGAGGCTTACATAAGCTTGAGGAAACAGGGTTCAGACAGAGCAGTGGAGGGATACAGGATAGCTAGAAGTGACCTGAAGAAAGGGATTAGGAGAGCTAAGAGAGGGCATGAAAAATCTGTGGCGGATAGGATCAAGGATAACCCCAAGGCATTTTATGCGTATGTGAGAAACATCAGAATGACGAGAAGGAGGGTAGATCCGATCAAGGACAGAAGTGAGAGACTGTGTATTGAGTCGGAGGAGATAGGAGAAGTCTTTAATGAGTACTTTTCTTCAGTATTTACGAACGAGAGGGACCGTATTGTTGAAGAGGAGAGTGTGAAACGGACTGGTAACTAGAAGAGATACTTGTTAGGAAGGAAGATGTGTTAGACATTTTGAACAACTTGAGGATAGACAAGTCCCCCGGGCCTGAGGGGATATATCCTAGGATTATGTGGGAAGCAAGAGAGGAAATTGCAGTACCGTTGGCAACGATCTTTTCGTCTTCACTGTCAACGGGGGTGGTACCACGGGACTGGAGAGTAGCGAATGTTGTGCCCCTGTTCAAAAAAGGGAATAGGGATAACCCCGGGAATTACAGGCCAGTTCGTGTTACTTCTGTGGTAGGCAAAGTAATGGAAAGGGTACTGAGGGATAGGATTTATGAGTATCTGGAAAGACACTGCTTGATTAGGGACAGCCAGCAGGGATTTGTGAAGGATAGGTTTTGCCTTACAAGTCTTATTGAATTCTTTGAGGAGGAGACCAAGCATGTGGATGAGGGTAGAGCAGTGGATGTAGTGTACATGGATTTTAGTAAGGCATTTGATAAGGTTCCCCATGGTAGGCTTATGCAGAAAGTCAGGAGGCATGGGCTAGAGGGAAATTTGGCCAATTGGATAGAAAACTGGCAAACCGGTCGAGTCAGAGAGTGGTGGCAGATGGTAAATATTCAGCCTAGAGCCCAATTACAAGTGGTGTTCCGCAGGGATCAGTTCTGGGTCCTCTGCTGTTTGTAATTTTTATTAATGACTTGGATGAGGGGTAAGTAAATTTGCAGATGATCCGAAGATTGGTGGAGTTGTGGACAGTGAGGAGGGCTGTTGTCGGCTGCAAAGGGACTTAGGTATGATGCATAACTGGGCTGAGGAGTGGCAGATGGAGTTCAACCCTGCCAAGTGTGAGGTTGTCCATTTTGGAAGAACAAATAAGAATGCAGAATACAGGGTTAACGGTAGGGTTCGTAGTCAGGTGGAGGAACAGAGGGATCTATGTACATAGATCTTTGAAAGTTGCCACTCAGGTGGATAGAGCTTGTAAGAAGGCCTATGGTATATTAGCGTTCATTAGCAGAGGGCTTGAATTCCATAGTCGTTAAGTGATGTTGCAGCTGTACAGGACATTGGTTAGACCACATTTGGAGTACTGTGTGAAGTTCTGGTCGCCTCACTTTAGGAAAGACGTGGAAGCTTTGGAGAGGGTGCAGAGATAATTTAGCAGGATGTTGCCTGGAATGGAGAATAGGTCGTACGAGGATAGGTTGAGAGTTCTCGGCCTTTTCTCGTTGGAACGGCAAAGGATGTGGGGTGACTTGACAGAGGTTTATAAGATGATCAGAGGAATAGATAGAGTAGACAGTCAGAAACTTTTCCCCCGGGTACAACAGAGTGTTACAAGGGGACATAAGTTTAAGGTGAAGGGTGGAAGGTATAGGGGAGATGTCAGGGGTGGGTTCTTTACCCAGAGAGTGGTGGGGGCATGGAATGCACTGCCCGTGGAAGTGGTAGAGTCAGAATCAGTGGCGACCTTTAAGCGGCAATTGGATAGGTACATGGATAGGTGCTTAATCGAGGATAGATGTTCGGCATAACATCGTGGGCCGAAGGGCCTGTTCTGTGCTGTATTGTTCTATGTTCTATTTTCTATGTTCTTCCTGACAATACAGTACAGTCCCTTTAGTGCAGAAATAGGTTATTCACCCATCGAGTCCACACCAACCCTATGATGAGCATCCCATTCGGACCCACCTATTCCCTGTGGCCCTGCATTTCCCATGTTTAATGGCTTAACTGACACATACATGGGCACTGTGGTCAATTTAGTTTGGCCAATTCACCTAATCTGCACATATGTGGACTGTTGGAGGAAACTGGAGCACCCAGAGGAAACCCACGCAGACATGGGGAGAACGTGTAAACTCCACACAGTCACCTCAGGCTGGAATCAAACCTGGGTCCCTGACGCTGTGAGGCAGTGGTGCTCGCCACTGAGATACCTCTGCTTAAAATCTGCTCCGCCTTATTAACCTCCCCGCCCCCCAGTTGGCTGAATCTGTGTTCTTTCCATCAGAAATCAGGTTGTGGAAGCAGATGTCTCAGTAAAACCCAGTGACAGCACATATATCCTGTGTGTCTGAATGGGGATCCTATACACAACACCCTCCAGCCTGCACTTTTCATTCATTTTCCAGAGACAGGGCTCCAGTAGCTTCATGAGGACTATAACTCCCGCAAAACCTGAGGCGGGGACCACACGTGTTTGGGGAAGCCTGGTACTGTAAATGTACAGAATATGGGCCGATTTTGGAGCATGTGCTTTGGGGTAACTAGCGGAAAGTACTTCACACTGTGATTGGCTGGAGGACGAACATATCGGTTGGGGGGCGGGGGGTCAAAGTGTCACTACACCCATGTGGGGCCAAAGGCCATCCCCAACTCGACATAACACTGGGCATCGACCAATGGGAAACAAAGAAGGATCTGACCCATTCTCACAGACTGAACGTTGCTCTTCCGTCCAGGATCTGCCACCTCCTTTTCTGTTTCCTTTTCTTTCATTCTGCTGTTACATTATTGACTTGCAGCAACTGAAGGGATAGGAAGTGAACCCAGAAAGGGTGCAGAGTCTAACCAGGCATGGGAAGTGATGGCATGGATCTGTTTGTCAGCAACTCCATGAGAATGGAGAGGATGTACATTAGGGGATAGCAGAGTCAGAATAAGTGGGCTGGAGGGTTACACCTTTTGGGGAAGAAAGGGGTAAAGATACTATTGAGAAAGTAGAATTGTCTGTTCTGAATTTCTAATCTGTACATATTCCTTTATACAGGATGCTAGATGGTGAAGATTTGCAGACTGAAATCTCAAAATCATGTGCAGATTGTGATTAAGTTAACCAGCATTTGAAGAACCAAAGATAGAGAATCACTCAGCCAAAATCCAGCAACACTCTCCCTCACAGCATTGTCGGTCTCTCTGCACCAAATGGACTGTCAATTGTACAAGACAGCAGCTCGCTACCATCTTCTCAAGGGTAACTAGAGATGGGGAATAAATGCTGGCTGAGCCAGTGATGCCCATATCCTGGAAATGGTTTCTCTCTCCAGTTGCTGAAACCCAGTTGATGTTACTGCCGGATGATGAGGGACGCTGAGTGCATCCTCCAGGAGGCAGCACCATCACATTACCCCTGCCTGCACCCACACAGTAACACAGCAACACCACTGGAACAAAAGGCAGTGAAGCCAAAGGAGGACTTCGATATAGTTCTTCGAGGTAATGCCATGAAAGGGAATTGGAGCACAGCAGGAACAGGAGACTGAGCTGGATGGTCAGCTGTTTCCCATTGAATGCTGGAGCAGAATTGAAAGGCTGAATGGTCTCCTCCTGCTGCTATCTCCCAGGTATGTATATAGTCATGGAGCCCGGGTAGGAAGGAGTGGGCAGGGATTCTCCAGGAGATTACACTTCCACATCCGGTTTCAGTGAGGGATGGTTTGATGGATTTTATTTTACGATTGTCTTTTACATTTTAAAATAAAGTTTAGTCCACAATAAATAAAAGGAAAAGAATTGAAACTATCTGAATATAATAGTTTTTACAATTTCTAGTGCCCTTTAGAACAAAATCCTGTCTATTCCTGGAGACCATCACTTTTCCGTTACTAAAACTCCAGGGAAATATTCCTTCCCTGTCTGAACCTTTGGTTTGATTTAACTGTTTTTTGGTTCTCATTCTGTGAGCTGTGAAGTGTTCTTTCCCCCCCCCCCCCACCCATTTCTCTGACCCAGAAGTGGTATCAGAGACAGCTGAGCAACCTTCCCACCGTCAAAATCATCATTACGCCATTTTGCTTTTGGTTAATCACCCGCAGTAAACCCCCCGTGTAACCAATTGAATATTTATAAACAAGGCCCATGACGAGCAAAGCAAACCATTACAAGTGACAGAGTGGGAAGGGACTAAATGAAAGTAAATTTTGGGGGGCGGGGGGAAGCGGCAGAAATAACGCACTATATCCCCTGTGGTGCCCACCTCTATCTGAAGGCATCGAGGGCATTATACACACCGCATGCTCCTTCTCCAAGGACACCCTGCTGTGTAGCATTTATCCTCAATCATAAAATAGCATCCCTACAGTGTGGAAGGAGAAAATTAGCCCATCAAACCCCACCAACCATCTGAAGAACATCACGCCCAGAGCACTCCATCCCTGTAATACTACATTTCCCATGGCTGATTCACCTAGTCTGCACAATCCTGGATACTGTGGACAATTGAGCACGACTGGTTCACCTAACCTGCACATCTTTGGACTGTGAGAGGAAACCAGAGCACGTGGAGGGGACCCATATTATCATGGGGAGAATGTAAGAACCCCACATTAACCAAGGCTGGTCTCTAACCTTGTACGTGGTGCTGTGAAGCAGCAGTGCTACGATCATAATTTAAATCAAAACAGATGATTATTGCTTATTATCACATTGCTGTTTGTAGAGACTTACTGCCCAGAGAGACATTGACCTCTGAATGGCCTCTCCCCTGTGTGGGCTCACTGGGGTCTCAGCAAGTGGTGCATTTGAGTGAATCTCTCCCCACACTGGGAGCAAGTGAATGTCCTTTCCCCAGAGTGAGCTCGCTGGTGTTTCAGCAGGTCACTGAGTGAATGTTTTCCTACACACTGAGCAGGTGAATGACCTCTCCCCGATGGGAATGCACTGATGTCTCCGCAGGTGGGAGATTTGAATGAATCCTTTATCGCACATTGAGCAGGTGTAGGGTCTAAATCCACTGTGCTATCTCTGTGCCTCAGCAGATTGTAAGATCGAGTAAACCCTTTCCCATACATGAGGCAGGTGAGTGACCTCTTCGCAATGTGACTCTGTCGGTGAGTGTTCCACTGGGAAGGGTAGGTAAATTCCTTCCCACAATCCCCATATTTGCACATCCTCGCCTTGGTCCCGTCATAATGGTGTCTTCCCAGATCACTTGACCGGTTAAATATTCGACCACATGCGAAACATGGGAATGATTTCTCTGGGCTGGGAATGCTGCTTTCCCCTTCCTTATTACCAATAAGGATCAGGACCTGCGGAATTGGATGACTCTGCAGTTGAAGTGATGTTAAAGCTGAGTTTCCCATCTGGGAACTCTTTCTCTCTGTAAAACAAGTTTTTTCCCTATCATTATTACAACTCCCAACCCCAGCTCTCCCTTCAGTTCTCCTGAACTTCTAAATTTGGACTAATGCAATGATCTGAGTAATGTGCCTTTCTCTCACTTCCTTCTGAAAGTAAATTAGGAACATTTTGAATAACTTTGCGCACTTTACCAGAAGAATCCACACCTATTCCATCATTTACACGTTTTAACCCATGGGAAATTTGTTACCTGCTCCAATGACAGTTATAATGCTCTGACCACTTCTATGGAGCCAGTGCAAGTCAATTCTAACAATTATCAATAGATTGTATCTGAACAGATGTCCCCACAACAGGAAGTGCTCTGACACTCAATGCCCATAAGTTGTGTTTTTTCTCTTAAAGCCCCTCATGTGTCCGGCAATCTGACAATACAATGGAAGATATTTTATACAGTAACCTTACAGTCTCAGTTGGCAGTTCCAGTCCATGAAGCAGCCAGTAACATGCATCAATGACTTGAATTTTAACGACAACATTGCCTGGCTGGAGATATTGAGGAGAATGAAACTGTCTTCTCTGGAGTATCTAAAATGAAAGAATTAAAATGAACAAAATTCTTGAAGAGCTCGATAGGACAGATACAGGAAGGATGTGCTCCCTGACTGGTGTATCTGGAATGAAATCAGCCCTAACTGTGGTACCTTTACCCAGCATCCCCTTTAGCTGTATAAATGTTTAAGATGTATTTGTTGCTCTAATTCCACTTTCTTGATCACTCCCGTTTGTAACTGCTGTAGTGTTGGGGGCCATGCAAATTGATAACATTTGATTCAATCCATCCCAAAACTCCTCTGTGTCTGTGTCTCACTTTTGTTCACCGAGACCGTCATTCAATCTGACCTCTTTACAAACTCTGCTCTGAAATTTCCTCAGCGGGCTCAGAATGAAATGTTCACAGAATTATGACTGCGCAAAAGGAGGCTGTTTGCCTCATCAGCTCTCCAAAGGATCACCTCACCGACTGCTATTCTTCTACCTTTACCCCATAAACCTTCCTATTCGTCCTCTTCCAGTAACGGTTCAATTCTATTCTCTTCATTGTACCTGGCTCCGCCACACTCTTTGGCAGTGCATTCCTGACCATAAACATTCTCTGCATGAAAACGTTTTGTCTCATGTCACATGTGCTTCCTTTGTCAATCCCTTTACATCAGTGCATCCTCATTATTGATACGTTCATGCATGCGAACAGTTTGTCCTGATCTACTCTCACTAGACCCGTGTTGGAGGTATCTTTACCCTGTATCCCCCGGGATGGTGGATATCATTTCTCCCCATCACAGGAGACCAGTGCGAGACCATTCAGGTGCTCTCACTGTGGGACTGGGTTCAGTACACCATCCAGCCTCACTGTACTCCAGTGAATACACACTGGGGAGGAGCCGTTCACCTGCTCTGAGTGTGGGATGCATTTCACTCAGATATCCAGTTGATGAAACACCGACGGGTTCACAAGTAACCACAGCGATTGGATTTGTTTTGTTTGTTCATGGGATCACGGCATCACTTGCTAGGGCAGCATTTGTCATCCATTCTGACTGCCCAGGAGATGGTTCAGAGTCAACTACATTATTCAGGGTCTGGATTCACATGTCGGCTGGACCAGGTCAGAATTAACAGCTTCACAGGCCCAATGACAGTAAGAGTTGATTTCTGGTCTATTATACTATTTTGGAAATAATAATGAAGATTTTTTGCAGTTGAATTAGAAGTGTAAGACCAAAATGGGTTTTATGAGGAAGTGAGGACGGCAGATGCTGGAGATAAGGGCTGAAAAATGTTTTGCTGGAAAAACACAGCAGTTCCGGCATCATCCAAGGAGTAGGAGAATCGACGTTTCAGGCATGAGCCCTTCTTCAGGGCCGTGCTTTTCTAGCACCACACCTTTTGACTCTGACATCCAGCATCTGCAGTCCGAAAGAAGGGCTCATGCCTGAAATGTCGATTCTCCTGCTCCTTGGATGGTGCCTGACCTGCTGCGCTTTTCCAGCAACACATTTTTCAAAATGGGTTTTATTCTGATTGAGCACGTCCTCCTGTTTCTCTCAGTTGTTATTGACAATCTCATTCCCCTCGCACCAGAACCTGTTCCAGAGAGTGTAACAGAAACAGGCAGAATTGTCAGCTGCAGCTGGTCACCTGACCGCTCACTGGACCCGAAAGGTTCACTCTCCACAGATGCTGCCAGATCTGTTGAATTTTTCCAGCAATGTCTGTTTTTGTTTCTGATTTGCAGATGGTTCGTTGTTCAATATTCATCTTGTCTGTTTCAGAGGAGTGTATTGATGAATTTGGAGAGTTTTGAAAATTGCAAGTTAGGCCACAAATCAGCCATTATCTATTGAATGGCAGAGCAGGTTTGAAGGGCTGAATGGTCTCCTCATGTTCCAATGAAAGTTGTCCATCTGCGGCTTTTGGTAACATTTCCCCTCATTGTTCACTTCACATCCATGTTCTAACACACCGTTACTGACTGAACAAACCTCCTGTGTTTGAACTAAACCTGCTGAAAATCAGTGGCTCCCTGTTTTGCCACCCGGTATTAACTCTCATCCAGGAATGCTGTCTTGTGTTACTGTGGGAATGTCCACAAAGGACTCAGCCCGGAGTCTGTATCCCCTGGGATCCACAAACCCCATTTATTTCCTCCCTCTCTCATTCTGGTTATTGAACTCTCTGTTTCAATCCATTCTCTTGTCATGCTCTTCAACATGTCCATGTGGGTGTACTACAGACAGCTGGGATTTAATGAAGGGAAGTGGGGATTAGGCAGAAGCACGAGGAGAGGCGACAGCAAGGACAGTTCTCATTGTAACAGCAGAGTTTCTCTGTGACCCAGTGAGTGCGGAGACACCTGAGATTGTGGGGGAGGCAGATTCAATCAGGGATTTGGGAAAGCACTCAGACACTGACCTACCCATCTGATTGTTAACTCAGACAGAAAGACGAAAGAAAGGAAGACATTTAGATAGCAACTTTGAGCTGGGATAATGAAACATGGTTCAGACCCAACGATTCCAAACTCAAATCTCTGAACCCACAAAAACAAAGCTTCCTCCTTATGTCAGGTTCTCCCTCAGCCTCCTCTTTTCTTGAGAAAAAAACATTTTGAATTGTTCAGCCTTTCCTGGTGATTATAAGCTCTATTTTCCTGTAAGATTTGTGACGAACCCTTTATTATTGTTCTGTTCCTTGTGAGTTATGCTAGCTGACCTGTGCGGGTTTAGGTTGGAGTATTTGTTTTACAAATTCATTCTCACCCTCGCATACAGTGTGAAATTGCTGTAAAACAGAAGGAAAGGATTGAGTGAGAACCCACATAAATACAAAGGCAGCGTGTGTACATGAAATGAATGAACCTGGCATTAGAAAAATGTGACGACAATCACAACTAGTTAGAATCACAGAATCCCGTCGGTGCAGAAAGAGGCTATTCAGTCCATCGAGCCTACAATGAACTGCTCTCCCACCCTACCTCCATAGCCCCACATTAACCATGGCTAAGCCAACCGGCCTGACCTGCACACTCCTGGCCATGTGAACACGGCCAATAGAGCAAACCTGCACATCTGTGGGAGGGTCACAGATTACATCCCAATGCTGGGAATTGTGGATGGAGGCTCACGGATATGTGACTCTGACACAAATGCTCTGTTTTTAAAAATAAAATCTGGGGAAAACTGCAACCGGAAAGATTTCCAATTATCTCTAGAGGAAGAGAATTCAAAACTCGTGCCACTGACCCGGGGGACACAGTGATGTCACAGAGGCCTGGGAACCATCAGAAATGTAACAGGTTGTGAGGAAGGTGGGGTTCAGACAAGGACAAAATGACAGTGTCACACGGGGGAAGGAGGGAGAGATTAAACAGCAGAAATGGGAGTCCCTCAAGGCCACATGGAATGGAATTAGGGCTGGGAAAGAAACCAGGAAACAAGGTATGCAGCTGTCAAATACTTTGGGAAAACAGATTATAACAACATAGAGGGCAGAGTTCACAGTCTGAAATTGTTGCTGTCATTGGTGAGTACAGAACATTGTAAAGCCTGGGTAGTTCTATTACAGCATCATACATAGGATGGGCCAAGTGGCCGCGATCTGTGCTGTAAATTTCTGATATTTTTTATCTGACATTTGGAGTTCAAGTCTGATGACATTAATACATTTTCAAATTGGACTGGAGTTTAATATTCTGGAGAAATGACAAACAAATCACATTGATCCTATTCTGCAGACCACTGTCCATAGCCCTGCATGTTCCAGCATTAAAGTTACATCCATTTCCTGCTGGTGGAACAGGACATACAGGGATGGTGATGGTGGTGTCTGGGACATTGTAAGGAATGATTCTGACTGTGTAAGGCCGTTGGTTGACAGTCTGTGTTCCAGCTCACCCAATACGATGCTGGCATGGTGAGAAACTACATTTGGAGCTCCTCTGCTCACCAGTTCCTTTCCTTTCTGCTTTTATCTTATTTATTTCTCTCTCACCCACCCCCTTACAGTCTCTGACACAAATGTCTCAACTTTGAATCATGATACCAGGATAACCCTGTACCCCATGTCTCACTACTTTCTGAATAAGCCTTCCATGGGGAACGTTATCAAACACATTGCTGAAATCAATATACACCACATCCACTGCTCTATCCTCACAAACATGTTTGTCACATCCTCAAATAATTCAGTAAGATTTGTGAGGCATAACCTGATGCTCACAAAGCCATGATGGTCATCTCTAATCAATCTATGCTTTTCCAAATTAATCCTGTCTCTCAGAATCCTCTCCAATAATTTGTCCACAACTGATATAAGACTGACTCATTAATGATTCCCAGGATTATCTTGATTACCTTTGTTGAAAAAAGGAATAACGTTTGCAACCCTCTCACCATCTGGTATGACTCCAGTGGTAGTGAGGATGCAAAGATCATTGCCAAAACACAGTAATCCCTTCTCTCGCTTCCCATATAACCTAAGTTATATCCTTTCTGGCCCAGGGCACTTCTCTACCCCCATGAGTTTTCAATATGTTCAGCGCATTCTCCGTCTTAACATGGATTGGTTTGACCATATCAGCCTGTTTCACAGTGTCCTCACAAAGAACAACGTCCCATTCACTCATGACTACTGAAGCAAAGTACTCATTAAGGACCTCCCCGGCTTCCTCTGACTCCTGGCACAAGTTTGCTTCACTATTAGCGGTATAAATGTGGAATTATGTCTTAGCACTGAATTAATATAAAGATATTGCAGTGTACAATCACTCGATTACTTTGAATATTGAACTATATTTTAACCAAGAAAAAAGTTGAATTGATTTGATTATATTTCACTTCACGCTAACATTTATTGTATTTTGAACCACAATAAGAGTTTCCTTTTTACATATATAAAACTTAATTAAATTAATCGCATGTTTACGTACAGAAAATAGAATTAACATCTGCTTGTTCCTTCCTTTTTTCAATGACTGTTCATTTTGAATTTGTGGAAGGTGTACATTGTTGAAAGGAAGGGGAATTGTCTTCAGCTGAATATTCACATTGAATGACTGATGTATTTTACAAATCAAAGCACAATAATCATACAGTTTTGTCAATTTGTATTTCAAAGAATTGTCATGAGATTCCTGTTTATTTAAGTCTATCATTCCTTTATTCTATTGTCATTGTAAAATATTGTTTAATTTCCAGTCCATTACACACAGAAACTAAATAATCAATTCCCATTCAAATTACTGCAATAAACAGCTGATTAGTTTTCATTTGAGTAACCACATTAAACATAATATTGCAGTCCTGCTGGCCTGAGTGAGTACATTATGGAAGGAGCTTGTGGAGCTGTGGTAGTGTCTCTATTACTAGACTCGAGGGAAGGTTTCAAATCACACCTTCAACAGAAATATATGAAGAGCTGCTCTGAATGTTGATTAGAGAGTACCTAAGCACAGATTGAATTGCTTTTCAATCTAATATTAGATCTGCTTTTGACTATTACATCAATAATCACAAAATCTGATACTTATTTGAGTCAGGTTACCAAGAAATATGTGTTGGAAAATTCGTTTTTGCCACCTTGCTTTTACAAAAGACTGACATCTGTCCCTGTTTTCTCTGACTGTAAGAAATCTCAAGAGGATTTTCACTTTTCCGAAAAAAGTGGAGCTGTTTCACATATAAATTAATGCTTCTTCAATCAACGCCTTTTCAGCTTATGAAAGGTTTCATAATAATGCTTTACTTTCGGATAGTGGGGATACCTGTATATAATTCTTTCGCTTATAAGTTCCTGGAGAATATTTGAAAATGTTGCCGAATTAAACATTCCAAGTAATGAGGTTGATCTTGTTTTTTGTTGCAAAGGGGCAAGTCTAAACAATTGAAACACATTAAACATTATTTTCTCGTGCTATAAATTGGAAATAAAGTTGATATCTTCTTCAGTAAACTAACAAATGCTCCCACCTATTACCTGTCAGTCAGCTGATTGCCTACTTTGTAACTAAATATTGTGATTCATGTAAATATTACTCGGTCCTTTGATCAAAGTGAATTTGTAATTGTTGTTCAGTTTATGAATTGCCAGAAACTTGTTTTTATTTTTCCATTCACCTGTTCATATTGACCGTAAGGTTGAAATACTTTGAAAATATTGGAGTTTGTTCATTTAAAAATAAGGTTTGCACATCTCTCACATATCTCATTTCTTGTATTATGATTCAAGAATGTTTCCTGGTGGAATTCAAGTAACTTCCAAACATTTGTTCACTTCAAATAAGATCTGTAACACCCAATTATCAATCTGTTGTTAATGTTTCAGCTGGTTACATTGACATTGATTAGGTACTCATTCAGAGAGATCAACTGGCAATTATAAACTATTTGCAGGATTATTGAATTGAAAGAGAGATACAGACGGGCAATCATATTTTGGAAGGAATTGCTTTTTCATTCAAACGTGTCGGCTGTTCAAAAATTCTATATTGTGTTCCATTGGTTTTCTTGTCGAGAAATCAAACTTATAATTCATGTGAATTTTAATGTGTTCTGTATTTGTATCAGACTTAAGAATAAAAAGACGAGAAATTAACATGAAAACTTCAGTGAATAGAAAGCACAGTAAACTAAATTGACAGAAGCAACCTTTAGTATTACCTCTGAATATTCAGACAAATATTTCTAATGTCAAAAGAGCATGGTCAGGCAGCATGCGAGGAGCAGAATCGACGTTTTGGCCATGAGCCCTTCATCAGGAATCTTTTTTGATGATGGCCGAATGCCCGACAGGCTGGTACTCCTGTTCTTTGAATGTGCCTTCCCTTTTCCAATGCTACAGCTTTCCTCACCTTCGACAAATATGTTTAATGAACATGAACTGAAAATGTTAGCATCAGCAGTTGAACAAGACCAAATTGACACATTTTTTGCAATATTTATAGTGAAAACCTGTTTGAGAACATGCAGAGAATTTGATCGAACAACATCTCTTGCCGTTAGAATCCTTGGCCATTCATAATAAAGAATAACCATGCTTTGAACAACCAATATGCTGTATAACGACTGAACTGAAATACCAGAGGACACCGATTGTATTTATTGGAGGGAATGATAACCAGATCCTTACTGTGATAATGGTGATTGATCTCCTCGACAATAAAATTTTACTGTGATTATTCCACTGAACAGTAATTAGATGGTCATGAAGATCTTTTTGTGGCTTTATGTGCAGTGTTTTGTTTGAACATCGATTTCGGTAACATTGAGATATTTTACAAGATTAACAATTGACACTTAAAGGTAAGTTTTAAATGCAACGTTTAAAAAAATTGTTAGTTTTGGATAGCGAAACACAATTCTAAGTTTATCGAATCCCTACTGTGTGGAAACAGGCCATTTAGCCCAACAAGTCTACACTGACGTTCCAAAGAATAGTCCACTCAGCACCATTCTTCTCGCAGATTACTGGACATTTACCCCTGACTAATGCACATAACCTACACATCCCTGAACAGAAGGTGCAGCTAAGCATGGCCAATCAACCTAACCTGCATATATTCGGATTGTGGGAGAAAACCAGAACATACAAACTCCACACATACATGTGTCCGAGGATGGAATCAAACCCAAGTGCATAACACTGTAAGACACGAGTGCTAACCACTGATCCTCTGTTCTCAATGCCCAATTCCCATGCAAGAAGTGAAAAACTGAGATACGTGCAAAATAAAAATCACTAACAAATCATGAATGAGCAATAATTAGAAAATTAATATGATCAAAGGACACAACAATATTCAGGTGAATTTCATTGTTTAACAACAAATTTGGGAATGAGTTAACTAATGAATAACGGGCAGTGACATTTGTTTGTTTCACTGATGAAGAAATTGACTTGCTTTTCACCTTTGCAACACTGCAGAAAAGTAGTGTATGTGCCTGAAATGTTTGAAGTAAGCTCTTTCCAATAAAAAAAAATCAATGCAATTCCATCGACTTATTCATCCTTAAGACTCAAACATTATCAAATACTTTCCAGGAATTTAGAACAAGCAGAATTAGTCACTTTGATTTCTTGGGAACTCAAACAGAATAAACAGCAGATTCTGTGAATTAGTCAGTCAATGCGATTATTCTGCTGAAGACAACATCCCTTCTTTGCAAAATGCTCAACTTCGAAAAATTCAAAATGTATTGTCATTGTTTAATGAGACAAAACAGAGATGTTAATTCTTTTTCATTTGACTTAACAAAACGCCGGAATGTTACATGATTTTGTTGCGTGAAAAATACTTAAATCTTATTGTGATCAGAAATACAACAAATGTTCGTATTGAAGTGAAATATATTTAAATTAATTCAACTATGTTTCCGCGAGTAAAGTAAGAATTCATATTAATAATGATTGAGATTATACACTACAATATATTTAGTTATTAATGTAAAGAGCCGTAATTCCACATTTATGGCAAATACTGGATTGAATAATTATTAGGTATGAGCAACAACTGAATATAAAATTCGATCAATGAATTTAGAAATAATGAGAAATCTCATTTTGCTATGTGACTGAGGAGTATTTGCAAACAAGCAGGAATTATTGCAGTGAAAAGTAATTGCAGGTCTGTGAATTTAAAGTCTGTGACTGTGGAGATCATTCAAATAACCAAACATTAGACAGTCACAATTAATGTTGGATGCGAAGTCCTTGGATCCATTGTGGGAAACTTGACCTGAAAGTCAAGTTTCATATTGCAGTGTTGGTACTCAGAAACAATTGTCAAATTAAAATCTGAATCTCATTTTATTTGTTCAAAAGACTTTCTTAAACAATTGCGCAAGTATTATCATGACAATGACGTGATAATTAATGATGCAATATGAGCAATTAAGATGATTCAATATTTCAAAAACACATTGCTGTGATGTTGATTGGATATTTATTAAAATTGGTAAATAGTGGAATAGAATATAGTAACTAGCTTTATGAATTGAAGAAAAACTGAACCAGTGATTATAGAACAATATTTTTCTTTCTTGACTAAAAAATGCAGGTAACACAAGAAATATGAATTTCTATCAAATGGTTTCCTCATGGAGACATGTTATTTTAATTTAGATGATTAATATTATGATCAGAGTTCAGACATTTGTGTCAGAATTTGGAAGAAAGTTAATAGATAATGAAAGTGAGCATGAAAGTGAACAAATGATGCAGTCAATGATATTTGGTACATAAAGGAATTATAAAAATTGTTCATTATTGTACAGTGATGAATAATGTTGGAATAGAAAATACAAAAAAAAATCAATATGTTCAAAGCAGTTCTTTTCTTACAATTAAATGAAACCAACAATCATTTTGCACAGCACGTGATTTTAAAAAAACAGTCATTTCATGTGTTATGTAAACTGAAAACTACTTCCATTTTGTAAAAATGGAGTCTTTCCCAAAGTCAAAATTTAGGTCTGCTGAAATATACAACAAAAATGGTTGTAATTTGAAATATCTCTTGCACACAAATCTAAAATAAGTAAACTTAAAGATTATTAGAATGACAAAACGTTTGTTGTTTGCATGATTGTGTTCCAGTCAATATCTGTGATAAAGTAGAAACATTGTTTTAAGCAACATAAATCATCTTTAACTACTGAACTGAAATAGAAGATATGAATTGCACTTGTTGCATGGAATAGTAAACAAATGGTTACTGTTATCATTGGTTTCAGGAGCAATAAGTTATTTTACAGAACAATAATCAGATGGTGATGGAAGTCTTTGTGTTACTTTATGTGTATTGTTTAGTGTGAACATTGGGTTCGATAAAATTGAGATATTTACATGAATTAGGAACAGATCGATAATTGGGTGCGAATGATCTGATTTAAAATCAGACAATTTTTAATATTTACGAGATTGCTGAGTGAAACGTTCTTAAACCATCATGCAATTAACGGGATAAGTAAGAGGTATGCAAATTGAATTTTCAAATGAGCACACCCTGATATTTTCACACCATTTCAGTATCATATTCAATATAACTAGATGACTGGAAAGCTAAAAACAAATCTCACACAATTGATAAACTGATCAGTAATTAAAAATTGATAAATAATAGCAAGTGGCATTTGTTTATTTTACTGAGAAGTCATTGATCTTTCCTCATAGCACTGGAGCATAAATTTCTATGTTGTTTTAATTAAGATCTACAGAACAAGAGAAAATTAATGACTATCATGACTTTGTATATTTAAGCTTTATGACTGCAACATTCTCAAATATTTTTTGAGGAATATTGATTGAGTGTAGTTAGATACATTTTGCTATGAGTGACCAGAAGAAAGTATATAGCAGATACTGTGATTATTGGAATGGACGATTATACCTCCAAATAATCTATAGACATTGTGACTGGAAATACAGTAAGTGTCAGCATCGAAGTAAATTACAATCAAATCAATTCAAAAATGTTTCCAAGTTTAAAATAAATGCAATATTCACAATGATTGAGAGATTGGACATTGCAATGTCTTTGCTGTATTTATTGCACATAAGCATAATTCCACATTTGCAGCCCTTATTGGATTACACAATTATTAGATATAAGATATATTAGCAATAAAGGGATTTAAAAATACATATTCGTGAATTTGAGAATAATGAGATATCCCATCTTGATATTAGACTGAGTAATATGTAGAAATGAAGAGTAATATTGTAGGGAAAAGTAATTGGAGCTCTCTGAATTTCAAAGGCTGAGATAATTGTTATATTTCACCTGAGCAAAAATCAGACATTTACAATGAATGTTGCCAGGGAAATTCTTGGTCGTTTGGTATTTGCATGGGCCTGAACAAATAGGTATTAATATAGTAGCATTGACAATCAGAAATAATGATTGATTTTTTTTTAAACACCGCATTTTTACAAAGTCTATGTTAAATTGCTGTTCAATTACCGTTATTGATAATTGCTTTTAGAATCCTAACAGATAAATTGACTTAATATTTTTGAAAACACTTTTCTCTGATGTTGATTGGATATTCATTAAGATTAGGGAACTCAAAATTAAAGCATAAAACTACGCTCTATGATGTGAAAAAAATCATTCAGCAGCAATTGAAAAAAATGATTTTGTTTAAAAATGCAGGCATTGCAAGATTTATGTGATTCCAATAGTTTTTTGAAGAGTCATGTCAATTTTATTGATGTAATTTTTATCACAATAAATGTTTTGATATTTATTTCAGAATTAGGAGGGAAAGAATTTGGCCATGGAAGGGACTATTACTGTGAACAAAACATAGAGTCAATGACATTTCATCTGGAAAGGAATTCTCATAATTGTGTGATTATTGTTCACTGACATCTAATATGGGAGGAAAAGGAGAATTGTCAACATTTCCAAGGAATATTTTTCTTATAGTGAAATGAAAATAGAAATCATTTTGGAGGGCAATTTGTTTGAAAAAAGGAAACAGTCATTTCATTTGACATTTGAGCTGAAAACTCGTTCCCGTTTCCCTCATTGTAGTCTTTACAATAATTTAAAACTTCGTGTTGGTTGAACAAAAGAATAAATTGATAAAATCAAAATGTTTTCTTGTACACGAAAAAAAGTAAATGTAAAGCAATTTTATCCTGAAAATTATATCGCTCTGAATGTAATCATTTCACACACAATAATTGTTTATATTGAATTGAAATGTCATCATAGCTGTAGAAGTGTTTTCCCCCTGACAGGGAATGAGGACTCAGGAGGCAGGCTGAGCTGAGGCATGTGCAGCAATCTGTTCATGAAGGGATCATCCCCCGAGGCCAATCACGGAAGGGAGATCCATGACACACTGTAACATATACAGTAAAAAGCAGCATTTTATGGACTTTCTGCATCACAATGGCCACATGCAATGTGGTTACAGCCCTTCACTCCTCATCCAAACACTCAATTGAATCACATAACCGCAGATGGGCATTCTCATGGACATCCCCAGATTCCAACTGGGAACTTTCCATGCGTCTTATTGACATAGATTACAAAGTTATTCCTGAATTCCCTCAGGCCTCTCAGGATACCTTACCAGTTGGAAAATTTAGAATTCTGCTAGTCATTATATTTTATTTTATCAAAGCCAATTACTCCTTATATTTTTCACTGTCTTAATTATGTATGTACAAAGAAATAGAAAAGACAGTTAATTTTAGCTTACTTGCTATAAGATTAGTAATATGACTTGTGTTATAAAGTTCGTTATATTGTGTAAAATTGTACAGCTACTCTTTATGTCAGGACTTCATAATTAATGGGCAATCAACATCATACCGTGACGTTAATTCCTAAAACTAACTAACTTCAAATCTCAGTCTAAATGCTTTGCTATGATGTTTGTAGTAGGCATTGGTTACATGTATCAAACTTATGTTGCAAATTTCCCCTGTTATACTCAAGAATCTGTAATTAGAACCTTTGTTTAATGTTCTGAGTAACTGTAAAATAATAACTATATCTGACAAATGAACTCTTCTGTTGTCATAATAGCTGCTTTGTGAGTTAACTGGGCTGCACCCTGCAGCTTCTGTTTATTCATTTATTGGGACAATTATCCTTTCATTTATGAAGGTCAGGATTGGTCATTTGACTGTATGTCGGCATGCTCTTAAGCAGAAATGTCTGGAATGTTGTAGTCCCGGCGTTGGACTCGGTCCATTGGTAGTGTGCTTTCTTTTACTTTAAGGCTGGAACAGAATGTTTGTCTAGTTTATCGTCCCCTGACACCGTGTATTTTAGTTCTAAGGTAGGCTGCCTGTTTTTGAAAGTCAGGCATTTTGTATGAGCCAATATGGACCATTCTATTCCAAGTGGGGGCAGCCCAGAACAGCAAATCAACTAAGATTCAAGTATTGAAATAAAAATCACCATTCGCTACCATTGGTATCTGTAAAATGCAATGCGTTTATGTTACTGAGCCTTAACTACACACTTAAAACTAGATACACTGGATTTGGTCAATTCTTAACTATTAGATATAAGCAACAATTAATCTTAAAAAACATTTCATAGCGAATTTCAAAATGGTTAGAAATCTCATATAGCTGCCTGTCATGCGTAAAAAAGAACAGCATTTATTGGAGTGTAAAATAATCAGACCTCTCTTAATATGTCAGGATGAATATTAATCCAATGATTTCAGTGAACATTCAAACGAGAAGGGAACAGATATTACCTGTGAGTGTTGGATTAGGAATCATTAATTAATTTGCATTTGTGCTATCCTGGAATAAGAGAACTTTTTTTAAAAATAATGACACTAAGAAATACTGGATTAAATTAAAATGTGAATTTGACGATGTTTGTTACAAAACCTAAACTGTGTGATTTTTGGAATGACAATGAATTGATAATTAATTTTAGAACTTTGGCAAAGTAAATGATTCAATATGTCTAAATGGATTTGCTCTGATGTTGACTAGATATTTCTTAATCTGTCAGCCGAGAATGCAAATTCCGGCATGATGATATGGAAAGACATTAGACATTCAGTGAACATTGATCAGAAATGGTTTGTCATTCAAAATTGTCAGATCTTCAAAATTTCTATACTTGGTTTCTCTACTTTTCTTCTGAAGAAATATAATATATAATAAGAACAAATTCTGCATTGTACTTAATTCATGCAATTTTTCATCTCATCAATATTTAGACATTTGAGTCAAAATTAAAAAGAAAGTAAGTCATAAGGGAGATTTATTTTCACAGAAGCATACAGTCAACAGCATTTATCAATGTATTTGTTTCAATGTTGTCTCTGAGTAAACAGGTAAATACATTTAATGGGGATCTTTTGACAATGTAATGAGCCACAATTAAATTTTTATCATAATTTTTGGCTTGGAAATCTATCAGAAAAAAATCCTATATTCAGGACTTGCTTCATCTCGATACATGTTACGTGTAGTATCTCAGTCATAAGAAATAAGGTGTCATCATGGGTCTGGGAAAGATATAGTGTGTAAATTATAATAAGGTTTCTCTTCCATATGTTTGTATCTGGTGAGACCTGAATGTTTGCTGTGATTATTCATCCTGAGAACAATAAGGCACGTACAAAGCGTATTTCACCGAACAGTAATTTGGCGGCCTTGAAGACCATTACGAGTACTTTGATTTTAATAATGTTGAGCTGATTTCCATGATCTAGGAAATATTTTACAACATTTTACCAAAATTCTGGATTCGAAGCATTCAATGGGTTTCATGAAAACACCCTTCACTTGTCGTCATTCTCAAGCGAGGTGTATAACGCTCAGGCACTGGCTGCAAGTCAAGGTGCCAGGAAGTCTGCATAAAACTCTTCAAAGCACAACTCTCGGGCTGGTTATGACTGGATCTCTCGAACCTTTGTGACCTCTTTGACTGGTCTTTCCACAATTTTCTGGAGCTGATTATTTTGTCTAATGTCTGTTTTAGTTTGGCCTTTTTAGCTCCGATTTCTCCAGCTGTAGGAATATTTAGAATGTTCAATTATGTGCGACAGGTCACTTGACGTTACTGGACAGGTAAAATATGATTGGGAGATGCCGGTGTTGGACTGGGGTGTACAAAGTTAAAAATCACACAACACCAGGTTATAGTCCAACATATTTAATTGGAAGCACACTAGCTTTCGGAGGGACGCGCCTTCATCAGGTGATCGCTCTGAAAGAGAGTGTTTTTCCAATTAACCCTGTTGTACTATAAACTGGTGTTGTGTGATTTTTAAATTTGTACACCTCGGTCCAACACCAGCATTTCCAAATCAGATCAACCATGAGTTCGTTGAATGGTTGAGCAGACTCCTTGCGCTGAATAGAATACTTACACTTGGTTTAATATTTCGTCTAACGCCTTATTTTATTCATAAGTTCAGAATTGTGAGGGGATGGGATGAAGAGACATAAAAGGTTTATTGAACAGATCAGACACAGCAGGAACAATGCTCATCAACTCAGGAAGAAGAAATATGCTGTGGCCTGGGGGCAACAAATGACACTGGGCCCAGCACAGGTGGCTGTGTACAGAAGCTGTGATTGCTGAAGGAAGTTGCTAGATTTTATACAGTTGGCAAGTCAGTGATCACGCTGGATGATGGATCGTTGCATGATTCACACACAGCAGAAATTTGTGAAAGAATGAAATGTTTGTTTCATTGGAGACATTTTCTGTAGTTCCAATTCCGATTGACTGTTTGAAATACTGATCAGATTCTTGTGTGAAGTGTTAGGTTAAAATACTCATGAACAACCCCACTGGATAAGCCTGTGCTTCCGATCTGTAGGTTTTTTTTTTCTTTCGATGTAAATTCATAGAAAGACAAGATGGAATGTAGGGCGGAAAGAAAAATGGGTTCTTTCTCATTTCATCAATTTCATCTACAATTGAATAGAACGGTTGCTTTCACTCTTCATTTCGACTTTAATGTGGTGTCGATTATTTGTGAATCTCCCGTGCAGTGAAGGGCAAGAACAAGATTCTCGATCCAGTGTATACCAGAGTGTGTGCTGCAAATAAAAACTGCTAGAGCGGTACATAAAGTTAGCAGCCAGGGTGTGACTCGAACCTGTGAATGTGAAGCACAGCGGTATAATTAACCACCACTATAATCCCGCGGTCCCCTCTGCACATTTTGTAGAGGGGTGACATATGACCACACCATTGTGCTTCTGCCTTCACCAGAATCATAATAACAGCAAATTCCAATAAATAGCCATGCTGGTCAGAATGAATAACTCTCATTGATACATTCTGAGTCAGAACTGAGTCAGAATGAAATAGGAAAAAAAATTTCTTTCATATTTACACGTACATTTGACTCATAATTTCTTCCATCACTTTCTCTCTCACGTGAAGAAGCAGCCATGGAAAGGGAAATAAGGACGATGTTGTCGCTCAATGGCCTTTCTCATTTGGCTGAACCTGAATTGGATTAAATCGCAAGAACCGCTGATTTGTTCGTTTCATTTTAATTTTGTTGAAACCTCACAATGTTCATTAATAATCAGAAGTGAATTAGATATATCTCATTGGAACGATTAATGTTGTATTCAAATTTGCTCTGACTTTATTTCAGCTTAAGGAAAATACTGCTAAGAAAAACAGAGGGTTAAAGTGCAAAAGAAAACCCACCAGTTTTGTTGCTCGTTGCTTTGGCAAATTTCACAGAGTACTACATGGATCAAACATCATGGTGTTTGTTCTCACATCCTGAACGCATGTGATGAAAGCAGGAAGTCGTTCTCCAAGCAACTGCTCACTTCCTATTCATTATGTAATATCTTCCCTTCACAATAAATAAAAATCCACTCAGTTCCATTTACAATGCTTCAGGTGGAATATTATGCCAAATCTTTCAAAATGCAGAGTTTTGGAACCGAATCTTATTCAGCTGCACACATTAAAGGAATTTCTTTACATTTAAAGTCAACTAACTTAGACATTGTTTCCCCACAACTTCCGACCGACTACACCCCATCCCTACACCTTTACCTACCCCCACGCTGTGTCTCTCCTTGTGAAATTTATTCCTTGTATGTCAACAAAAGTGCCTTTCCAAATATTTTGAAAACCAGATTCTCGGAGTGGCAGTGATTCTGTTCTCATCATTTCTTTCTCCTTCAAAGGTTTGATTAAAGGTATTGAACACCTGATATCTAGATGTTTACTTACTTGAAAGATGGAATTTTCCAACTATTTACTCTGACCAATCATTTCCTAACCTGCAAAAAAAACCATTAAGTCTTCCTTGGTTAAATGATAACTGTTCTCAGTTTTCCAAGAAGACAAGTGAATAAAATCTCATCTTCAGTACACACCCATCAGCATCTTCTCGAATGGCTTTACACCCCAGTAAACCCCGTCATTATTAATTCATGGAATCACAGAATCCTACAGTGCAGAAAGAGCATTTCAGTCAATCGGGCCGGTATCGACTCTCTGAAGAGCATCTCACCTCGACCCACCTCCCTTCCCTATTTTCATATATTTCACCTGAAGAAGGGGAATCCCTCCCCCTTATGATTTCAAATAAACCTGTTGGAGTATAATCTGACGTCCTGTGAATTCTGACCTTACCCCCACATTACCCATGGCTAATTCACTTAACTTACTTAATTCACTCCCTGGACACGAGAGGGCAACTTAACTTTGCCAATCAACCCAACCCTCCCTCTGAAAACCAGTGCGAATTACTGAGACAATGTTCCATCATACTGAGTAAATGCTGTGTCATTTTGTAATGGTTTTCTACCCTGGTAACAGCCTCATCAGAATAAATGAACCCAAATTCAATGTAACGAAACGCTACTCTGTCCTTTGCAATTTCATTCGTGCTGCGGGAAATGTTTCTGCACTCATATTTGAATGTGTTTACGTTGTTTCTTCCTCAGCTTCCTGCTTCTAGTAAACACTTCAATCCGGAACAAGTCTGTCAAATACTTTTCGTTCCAACACAGTCACAAGGTGAAGTTTGCAGAAGGCACGTGTTTGGCCGTTCACTGACACACAGCCTTCCTGAGAGCTGCAGTCTTTCCCCACCTTTATTCAGGCAGCACTGTCCTTCCTGTGACAAGCCCCATCTAGAATAGAAGGACAGGTATCAATACCCGCACTTGGGAATGGAGCGACAGTTTTAAAATATTTACACTGTCCCCAGCGGAGAATTGAGCCCTGTGACAGGCGGGGATACTAACTACTATACGACCGAGAACAAGAGTGTCAAAGGAGGCCCTTCAACCAATTGTGGCCACATTTCTCAAATACAACTGCCTAATGAACTGAATCACATTTCACAATTCTTACCCCACAGCCTTACATGTCTTGGCATCACAAGCTCACATCTGAATATTTATTCAGTTTGTAAAGGTTTCTGTCGCTCTGAACAATGCAGACAGTATATTCCAAATTCCAACCACCCACTGGCTGATAAAGCTTTTCGCACATCTTCGCGACTGCGCCACTCAGTTCCTCAGATTCTGAGTCTGGGAATTGGGACTATGTGGCAGCAATGGTTACTGCCTTGTGTCGGGAAACTGGTGAAGTAGCCAATGTTAAACTGCATTACGATTGAAGCATACATTTCAACAACACTGGCACTGTCCCCGGAGTTTTTGATGTTTTGGAGAAATCTTCTTATCTCAGCCTTCCGCATATTAATGATGGAATCACCACAGCTTCTGGGGGAACCGACATTAAACGGTCAGCCCATTCTGAGTTCCCACATATCTGCCACTGTTCGCTTAGCACTGATATTGTGCATTTGGTGCTCTGCCTAATGTGTCCTATGAGATTGTACTAATTGCATGCTATCAACGCCCTCCTCTGTGGACTGCCGTGATCGTATAGTGGTTAGTATTCTGCGTTGTGGCTACAACAACCTCGGTTCGAATCCAAGTCACGGCAGTAATTTCTCTATCGGCTCCAGCTCTAGGGAAACACAAAGGAATCAGTCCTTTGGACAAGGTGATGAACTTTCCCCTTCAAATTCTGCTCGCTCACATCTCTGTATTTCATATGTCAGAATTCAAATCCACCCGTTCTCGGAGATTTCACTCCCTACTACGATCACTAACTGAACTTTTCATCCCACAGCCCCATTACATTAATTTAGAGATGCCAGTGTTGGTCTATGGTGTAAAAAGTTAAAAACCACACAACACCAGGTTAGAGTCTAACAGATTTAACTGAGCACTAGTTTTCGGAGCGCTGCTCTTTCATCATGTGGTTGTGGAGTCATTTCCTATTTCATTAAGGCACTGCAGAATCTAACACTGACTCTCACATTGATACCATTCAGTTTGTGCTTCTGCGGTCACCGTTGCTGGTTGAACGTGCCCCAACTCCACCATCAGGACCTGAAGACCAGTTGATCCATTTGGTTACGGTTGTTGTGAGGCCAATCCTCAGGTAGCAGCTTTTACTGATATGGACTTGCGATTATGGGCAGTCAATCTCAGGAAAATGATTCAGGACAATATCGAGGAAAAGCGACTGCTTTCAGAAAGATTACTTTCACGGGTTTTCCGCAATGGCCGGGCACTGTTACCACTGAACTGTTAACTCAGATATCAAGCAAATGAACCAGGGACCCGGGTTTGACTCCAAACATGCCAAATGTTAGAATTGGGATACAATACATGTCTGGAATTACGAATCTAATAACACCTATAAATACATGGCCAATTGTTGAAAAAAAACAAAACCATCGTGTTCACTGACGTCCTTTGAGGAAGGAACCTGCCATTCTTACCTGGTCAGGCCTCGATGTGACTCCAGACTCACTGTAATACGGTTGAGTATCGACTACCCGCTGTGTAATTAGGGATCGCAATCAATACTCCCGAGACAGCGACGCCCTCATTCTGTAACAGAATAGACAAAAAGTTAATTTAGCTCTCGCTAGAGTACTGTGTGCAGTTCTGCAATTCACAGTATAGCAATGATGTGATGGCACTGCGAACGTTGCAGGAGAGATTCACTGGGATATTGTCTGGGCTGAAGAGTTTCAGTTATGAGGAGAGATTGGACAGACTGGAGTTGTTTGTCACCAAGCAGAGGAGATTGGAGAAGACATGACTGAGATGTACAAAATAATGACGGGTATGGATAGGGTAGACTGTAGGAACCGTTTGTTATTGATGGAGGGATTGAACAACGGGGCCAACAGATTTTGGGAAAAGGCAGAAAGGTTTGATTATATGTGCGGAAACGGTCAGAGAGGCGGAAACTCTTTTAACCTGAAAAAAAAATTCAGATATGAATTTGTGATGCCATACATATCAGACTATGGGCTAAACAATGGAAATCTTGTTTCAGGTAGTTAAGCAGTTGTGTTGGACAAGTGCGGCCACAACAGGCTGCAGGGCCTCCTTCGATTTTGTTGTCTTCCACAGTATCGTGTTTAGTGTCCCCGTCTGTCACTGGGCTCAATTCTCAGCTGGGGGTATCGTAAATGTTTTAAACCTGTCGCTCTGTTCCCCAATGAAGGTTATTAATGCCTGGCCTTCTATTCTCGATTGGTTATGTCACAGGAAGGACAATGCTGTCAGAATCAGCTGGGGAAGGACTGCAGCTCCTGGGGAGAGAGTGTGTCAGTGAAAGTGCAAACACGTAACTTCTGCAAATTGCATATTGTGTTTGTGTTGCAATGAAAACCATTATATAGAGTTGTTCCTGACTGTGTGTTTATATAAAGCAGCAATCTGAGGAAGAAAACAGAGTAAATCCATTCAGATCTGAGTGCAGAAACATTTCCAGCAGCACTAATGAGGTTGTAAAGCGCAGAACTGCGTTTGGATGCATTGAGCTCGGTTTGAAGGCGCAGCTTGCTTTCACTCGGCTGAGTTGCAAGTGTATAAAGCCATTAAACATGATACGGATAGTGTTCAATATGATGGTACATTTGCTCATTGGTTCGCACTGCTGGTAAGTCTGCAGGTTAGGTGGATTGGCCGTGTTAAATTCGTTGATGTGTTCAGGGAGTGAATTCAGTAAGTTAAGTGAGTTAGCCATGGGTAACGCAGTGATAAGGTCAGTAGTCACACGATGCCAGGTTTCATTCCAACAGGTTTATTTGAAATCACAAGCCAGAGGCATGCCAGGATTGAGACAGGAGCTAGGTCTGGTTGAGATGATGTTTCCAATGTCCCTGCAGACCTGATCGGCTAAATTGTACTTCCTGCATTGTTGGGAATCTGTGATTCTATCGGAGAGGACACTGCCAGCGCTTACTGGGCTGCTAAGACATTAGAGACGATGCTGCCGGCGTGTCGTGGGGATGAAATTTTATTTATTTGTGTGTTGGAAAATTGGAAACTGAACCAAGGAAAACCGAATGGAAGTTTTCCAGAGTATTTGAGGTTTGGAGAGAGTAAATAGTTGGTAAATGCTCTCTTTCAAGTTCGCAAATTTCTGAACGTCAGGCTTTCAAAACCATCGATGTCGGGCAAAGAAATAATAAGAGCAGAATTTCTGTCACTCTGAGAATCCATTTCCAAATATTTGGAGAGACACATTTGGAGACACAGAAGCAGTGAGTCACACCATGAGAGAGACAGCCTGTGGTAAATGTGTAAATGTGGGGTGTGTTTGGGGGGGCGGGGGGAGGTGTGTGGGCGGTGGAAGTTGTGAGGAATCAATGTCTAATTTGGACGAATTTAGATGTGAAGAAATATCGGAAACGTATGCAGCTGAATAATATTGAGCAAAGAACCATCAGAGTTTTGAAAGATTTATATTAATATTCTACATGAAACATTATAAATCGAACTGAGCAGATTTTGTATATTGTCAAGGAAAGATCATGAATAGGAAGTGACCTGTCTCTTGGAGATCCATTCCTGCTTTAATCCCACGCCTTAAAGATGGAAGGACAATCGGCATGATGTTGGGTTCATTGGATACCCACTGAAATCTGCCAACGTAACTGAGCATCAAAACTGGCATCTTGTTTTGTAGTTTAACCTTCTGTTTTTCTCAACAGTGTTTTCTTTAAGCTGAAATAAATTCGGAGCAAAATTGAATGCAACATTAAACATTCCAATGATATAAATCCAATTCACTTCCGATCATTGCAATGAACAGAATGAAGTTGCAGCAAAATTAATAAAATGAAATGAAGAAAACTGCATTTCCGGAAATTTTACCCAGTTCAGATGCAGCCATATGAGAAAGCCCATCGAGCTAAAACATCACCTTCACTTCTCTCTCCATATATACTTCTTCACGTGAGAGAGACACTGTCTGAAGAAATTATGCGTCAAGACTAAATATGCGTGTGAATGTAACGGCAATTTCATGTTTGCTGGTTCATTCTGAGACAGTTCCGACTCGGAATGAATCAAGGACAGGTATTCCTTCCAAGGACGAGGTCAATTCTTTGGGTTTTGCTGGTATTATTATTCGCTGAAAGCAGAAACATAATGGTGCGGATTCGATTCCTCTCAGGGAATTTCTTATCCCCTGGGTGCACCATATGTAATCTTGATGTGGTCACATGTGAGCCCCTTTGCAATGGGCTGAAGTGGCCCGGAGGTGAAGGCGACGGGTTGGTCTTTCATTGTGCATGTGTGGATTTGAATCCTACTCTGGCTGTTACTTCCATCAAAAACAGCTGTGGTTTTCGTTTGTGCCTCGCATCTTTAATACACATTGGATGGAGAATCTTGTTCTTGCCCTTCATTGCACCGGAGATTTGTGATAAATCGAAACCTCATCAAAGTCGAAATCAAGCAATTTGTTTCCGTTGTAAGTTAAATTGGGATAATGAAAAGGAGTGCAAACGTTTCTTTCCTCCTTTCATTCCATCTTGACTTTCTATGAATTTACATCGAATGAAAGCAATACAAATAAGGAGAGATCAGGTGCAATATTTTATCCAGTTGGATTGTGAATTTTAATGTAACACACCACACAAACTTTTGATCAGTATTTTAAACAGTCAATTGAATTGGAACCGCAGGAAACTTTTCCAATGAAATGAGCCTTTCATTCTTTCACAATCTTTTGCTGTGTGCATCACACCGGCATCCATCATCCAGCGTGATCACCAAGTTGGCAACAATGTTAAATCCACCAATTTTCTTTAGCAACCACAACTTCTGCACCATACACATCTGTGGTTTGCCCAGTGCCATTTGTTGTCTCCAGGCCACAGCACATTTCTTGTTTATGAGCTTATGAGCCTCGTTCCTGATCTGTCTGATCAGTTTGAGAAACCTTTTCTATCACTTCATCCCATTCCCTCAAAATTCGAAACTTATCAACAATGTAAGGCATTAGACCAAATGATGCAGTAGTGGAAGTCGGCCATTCAGACCATCGAGTCTGCTCGAACATTCAATGATCTCATGGCTGATCTGATAATCTTCAACTCCATTCTCTTGCATTGCCTCGACAAAGCGTTATCGTCTTTCTGATCTGTCTGGCACAGTTTGAAAATACACAACAACTCAACCTCAACAACAGTTTCGGTAAGGAGTTCCACTGTTTCACTGCCCCCTGAGCAAAGAAATGACTGCTCATTTCTGAATTAAATAGGCAAAATCTAATTCTGAGTTCATGTCCTCTGGTGTTCTCCTCATACCAGAGGATAAACCACCTGCCCATAACTACCCTGTCAAGATCCCATGAATATTGAACGTTTATAAATGTTATCATGGGATTATACAGGTCCCCTCCGCCTCCTTTGTTCCAAAGAGAATAATCCCAGCCGAACCAATCATTCCACGAAGCTCCGTTTTCTCCTGTGTTGACAATATATCAGAGGTGGAAAGATTACAGTGAATGCGTGGAAATACGTTTGCAAGCAGTGGGTGGCTCAAATCTGAAACACAGTGCATGCAAGGATCGGAGAGGCAAAATCCACATAACTTTCCGAAGTATTCAGATGTGAATTTGTGATGCCGAGACATACAAGGCTCTGTATCAAGTGATTTAAAAAGGAGTTCGGATAGTTAAGTGATTGTGATTGAGCAATATAGGTACTCAGTTACAAGAATGGGTTATTAATACTTGTCCTTCCATTCTCGAACGGACATGTCAGAGTAAGAACTGTGCTGTCTGAATCAGCGTGTGGGAGTGCTGCTGCTCCCGGGGAGACACAGTGACAGTGACTGTGCAAACACGTGACTTCTGTAAGCTGTACCTAGAGTCGGTGTTGGAACGAAAATCATTAGGTAGTTTTGCTTGTAGTGAGGTGTTTACTTATAGAAGGTAGCTCAGGAAAATATACATTCTACTGCCCTTTCCCCACTCGCCCATACCACTGAATACCGGCACTATGTAGGACAATTTCTCTCTGAGCACCATTATCCAGTCCTCCTTGGCCCCCAACACTTCCCCATATGGCACAATTGCACGAAATCTCAGAAGATGCAATGCTACTTGTTTACGATGTCTCTCCTCACTGTGTAAAGTTCCAGTGATTTATCTGCCTCTCACTCAATTTAGCAAACTGCATTTCCTGCTCACAGTGTGATCTCGTCAAGACTGGGGAGAGAAAAACAGAATGGGTGACAAATGCGAGTACACCTATGTTCTGTCTGCAAACAGAAAAAAGAACTTGAGCTTCTAGATTCCTGTCACTGCAAATTCCCACTGTGTTCCTATGCCTCCATGTCAGTTTGGTCTGCTGCAGAGCTCCGCATGGCCTGTGCAAGTTGAAAGAGTGGCACGTCATTTCCGAATGAGAGACCGTGCAATCTTCAGTACCCAACATGGAGTTCAATCATTTTAGACCCTGTCCATCTTCTTTCACGTTCCTGCTCCATCTACACATACCATTCATTCCAAAGGCGGATGGTTTGGCTCGAAAATTTCTCCCCAGATGCACTAGACCTGCAGATTTTGTTCCGATATTTCTACATTTCTTTTGATAACTTTATTCTGTTGTGATTGTCAGCCTTTCAGGAAAAGTGCGTTTGGACGGGATTGTGGTCAGAGGAGATTTATCAACGTGGTGCCTGAGCTCGACCATTCCCCCTGCGAAGATAAGCGAAAGTGAGGGCTGAAGGTGCTGGAGCTCAGAGTCGAGAGTGTAGTGCTGGAAATGCACAGCACGTCAGACAGCATCTGAGGAGTAGGAAAATCGATGTTTCAGGAAAACAACACCGACATTCCATTGCCAGCCGATGCCTGGAGGAAGAAAATCTTTTGTTCCACCTTAGGACCCTGCAACCATATGTGGTAAATGTGTATTTCAACAGCTTCCTCATTTCACCTCCCCCAACATTATCCCAATCCCAAGCCTACAGCTAGGCACTGCTCTCTGGCCCCGGCCATCATTGCCCCTCCGAACTACGACCTTCTACCTCTCTTCATCCATCTATCGGTTTCCCAGCTACCTGACCACCAACCCCATTCCCCTTCTTCAACCCCGACTCAAAAGCCTCATTCCTGATGAAGGGCGTATGCCGGAAACATCGTTTCTCCTGCTCCTCGGATGCTGCCAGACGTTCTGTGCTTTTAAAGTACTACACTCTCGCCAATGCAAAGATAGATGAGCTCGACTGGGGCTCTCTATCTGAGAGCGGAGAAAGCTGAGAGAGAAATTGATTAACGTGCACAGAAATGGAATAGATATGTTTGACAGGAAGAAACTTCTTATGGGAAGGGTAAATAACCAAGGTTATAGATGAAACGCTACAGGGAGGATGTTCAGGGAAGATTTAGGAAGAATGTTTACATCCAGAGAGGGTTGTTTGTCTGGAACTCACTGTTTGAACGTGTGGTAAAGCTGAGAGTCATCCAAATACTTCAGCAGTATTTAGTTGAAACACTTGAGGAGCTAGAGCATGCACGGATAAGGACCAGGTACTGGAAGGTGGGGCGAAGATAAACAGATATTTATTGAAAGACTTGAATACTGTAACTTTCGGTGCAGTAAAATGGAGGCTAGCGCAGCTCAGTGGCACAATGAAAGACGTGGTGGACATCTACTGCATTGTTAAGATCGCGATTCACAGTTTGTGGGTTTGATTCCCGCCAGAATCGCAATTTTGTTCAGATTTCAGCTGATTCAATGATTGTTCTGCTGCTTCCCCTCGTCTGGAGTTCTCGTCCCTGCTACTGACCAGAGAAGTTTCCTCACTTTCTTGGTGGTGAGTTTTAAGAAAATCATATCATTTGAAATATGATCAGCCAGCAATCGGATGCGCATTCACAAAACCCACTGCAGATACCCACTATCTTTCAACACAGTTCCCTCCAACGGTTGCACAGAGTGTTTCGATTTATTCAGTGTCTTTTTCCCTTTGGGTGTTAGGTTGATGTAGATGGGCTGGGAAAAGACATTGACCTGTTCGATCAGCCGTAATTACGTCAAATGGCGGGGTAGCGCTGGCGGGTGAAATGGCCCCCTCCTATTCCTCTCAGTCTGTGCTGTTTCTGACGGAGGGTTTTAAACAATAGCATGATGAGGACAATATGAATCTACACCACGGAATACCAAAGTCCTCCCCTTTATCCCACCGCTCTCACAGCTGCTGTTGTAGCTTCAGATCAGACAATGCAGGATTCTCCCAGGTGCTCTTTCAAGCTGCATGCTCCTTCACACAGGTTTCCAACTAGACACATGGAGAAAACTGCCGGTTAGATATTGGGGATTCAGGAACAGATTTCCCCTTTTTCTGACTAGAGTTCTGACCACGGTAATAAACATGAATTTCGGGCGTTCCGCATCTTACTCGAGATTCTTATCACTTTACAATTTAAACTGAAATTCAATTTACTCTTGCATGACATTCTTATGTCTTCAGTATTCCTGAAAACTGTGCATTATGTCCTTGCATGAAGCCATGGTGAAGATTAATGATGAGTGCAGTGTGTTTCATGTTGTCTTTAGGATCTTACAGAAGCATGTTCGTGAAGTGTGGTTGAATCGAATTCTGGGCCGAATTGAAGCCGACCGAGTGAGAAGCCCTGTGATAATGTAACATTTTCTGTAAACAACGCAGCGACCCTTGGAAACCCAGTTTTCATTCAAGTCTATTTTGCACAACATTTCTCTGTATCCCATTAAATCAGTGAGTATTAAAAGGACTCAGTCCCGTTCCTGGTCATTGTGACCAAACGACCAAGGCAATCGATGGCAATGATAATGATGCTTGACATCGACAGGTGCATTCCTACTCACTAGAGTCACATTGTATAACAAATCACGTAAGCAGAGGAGATGATGATCCTTCTGCCACCCTGAGACAGTGCGACAATTAATCCCACGTCGTTAGTCTCACTCTATACCAAAAACCAGTTAGCCAGCGGACTGAGCTAACCGGCTGCCATTTAATGTAAAGCTAAAACAAACAGCTCAGCACATCAACCATCTGTAGCAATTCACGATTGAGTGGGTTGGTTTCTGAAAATTAAACGTACCTTCTGAACAATGAGTGAGGCTATTCCAAGATTGCCTTCTCTGACTGCGCTGGGACATGACTGATGTTCTCTACGATAGGGAAGTGCCAGTGTATGAGTTGGGTAGACAAAGTTTAAAATTACACAATATCAGGGCATAGTCCACCAGGTTTATTTGGAAACACTAGCTTTCAGAGAGCCGCTCCTTCATCAGGTGGGTGACTTTCTGCAGAAAATTGATGTGTGTGTCAATATGCGCGATCTTTTGGAAGATCATCTGGACTTTAACTGACCATTCGTGGTGTCGATGGTACCCATCACTTAGATGTGTTGGTGTTGGACTGGGATGGACAAATTTAAAAATCATACAAAGCCAGATTAGAGTCCAACAGTTGACAACCACCTGATGAAGAAACAGTGCACGGAACACTGGTGCTTCTAAATATGCTTGTTCGATACAATCTGATGCAATGTGATTTTTAACATTGAGAGCTCTTGGTAATGTTTAATTGATCGAAGACAGTAAACAAATTTTCGTTCGTGGAGATGAAAATTTCAAATATTATCCACCTCAGTGTAACAAAAAAAACGTTTGGATGTGTGCTGAATCTCCAAAATGCGCTTGCGCCAAGCAAAAGTTGAACCTGCACCTGCCTGATCCGTAGCCAGCTATAAGAATGGCTGTACCACTGGCCAGATGCACAGCTGAAATTTTACATGCTGCAGAGCTTTGGTGCTGACAATGACATGAGCAATAACAGTAACAGTCACAAGGTAAACAAAGAACAAAGATAATCATCATCAATGACCCACTTCAAATTGTCTTTAAAAAAAAACTACCATTCACAATTTGAGGAGCCAATCAATGAGGTCGCTGCTGATCAAGAAAATTGCAACTTACTTTGCTGCGTTTTCACCCTAATTAGAGGTAAACTCCAGCCTAATCATAACATCACATATTCCCATTAATTTTCAGATTTACATTACGTTAATGACCTGATCGTATTTGCAGGAAACTGAACAACATGAGATGAGTGAAAACATCCTTTCAGTGATATAATCCAATGCAAAGTCGGCCAGAAAATAAAAGATAAAGACATGAAACATTACTCCCATTTCTCTCTGTACCAATGCGTTTTCCTGAGTTGGATATTTGCAGGACTTGTCTTTAGTCTCGAAAGTATTAATTATTTTCTTGGGAAAGTTTCTTCATAAATCAATTAACATCTGAGTTTTGAAACCTATTTTACTTCAGATTAAAATAGTTGAATATCCTTTCCCCCAGCCTAATGTCCCAATCCTCCCTTCCCTTCCATGTAAATACCAGCTGCTCCAGGCAAGGTTGGAGCCCCCAACCTGACGTTCCAATGCTCCTTGCTGTTCCATGTCAACAGCAGCTTCTCCAATTTAAGTTGGAGCTCCCAGTCTGATGCCTCAATGCTCCTTGCTCCATGTCAATAGAAGCGGTTCTGTTGAGGTTGGATCTTCCACTCTCATGCCAAAATGCTCCCAGGTGCTACATGTCATTAAGAGCTGGTCCTTGTGAGGTTTGTGCTCCCTGTCTGATATCCAAATGCTCCCTCCTCCATGTCAATAGAAGCGGTCCAGTTGAGGTTGGATCTATCACTCTGATGTACCAATGCTTCCCGCTGCTACTTGTCATTAAAAACTGCTCCAATTGAGAGTGGAGCTCCCAGACGGATCTCGCAAAGCTCCTTGCTCCATGTCGACTGGAGCTGCTTCAAATTAGGTAAGATCCCGCAGTCTGATGTTGCAATGCTCCCTGCTGCTTCATGTCAATACAGGCTGCTCCAGGTCAGACTGGATTTTCCAGTCTGATGTCCCAATGCTCCCTGCTGCTCCACGTCAATAGAAGCTGCTCCGGGTTAGGATGAATCTCCCAGCCTGCAACCCCAATGCTCCCTGCTACTCCAAGTAAATAAAAGCTGCTCCAGGTGTGGTTTGGACTCCCAGCCTGCTGCCCCAATGCTCCCTGGTCCATGTGAGCAGACGCTGCTCCAGATGAGGTGGAGCTCCCAACCCTTGCAACTCACACACCTCTATACCAACTTAGAAATAGTGCCCACTGACCATTTCCACCAAAGGAGCCATTGGCGGAATATCCGCATCATGTGAATTTAATATTACTTTTCGTCAGCACCGAATCATTAGTTCCAAAAGACATTCTTTCTTAAATATTGTTTATCATGTGCATATTGCAGTCAATCCGAAGTTAGATAATGGTACTAATTGATGTATGCTCAATAAAAATTACATCATGTTTTTCACGTTGAGTAACTGCCACTTAGCAAGGGCAATGTTTGAAATGAAATCACACTTTTATTCCAGGTGAGGGAATGTGGTTTGTATTATTTAAAATGAACTTGTCCACTGTGTACAATGATGAAATATATCTCAATTTCAAAGCAAACTTGGTTACGTTGGCATCCATCTTGACATGTGGTGTCCTCTTCTTTCAACCACACGGGTATTAGAACGAAACGTCTGTTAATGACATGCGTATAAAGACACACTAAATCATTTTTCATGCTAATGCTGCATGAATTTGCGATTATTGATCCACAGTTTAGGTTCAGTCCCTGCAGTGAACATGAACCAGTTGTTCATTGTTCAATGTGATACATCCAGTGTGTGCATAACGTTTTGGAGCTTGCTTCCCACATCTTGTGATTATCTGTGTCTTGTGTCCAGCCTTCATCAATGGCGAGAGCAACGGGCGAGGGAGAGACCAATGTGTAAGTCTCTCCGTATCCATGAATGGCACCCATATCTGCAATTCTCTACTGTGCATTTATAGCCAGTTCTCGGTGCCCCAAACCCCACGCCCTGCCCCTTTTGAAATATTTCCATTATTTTGTGTTGTCTCTCTGTACTCTTCTCACCAAGATGAATAACTTCTACTCAACATGCTCCAGATTTCATTTGACAAAAGAGTCATTAAGAATCCCATTACATAAACATGCCCTTCGCATCTCTTGTATTTTGGTTTTCCTGCATCTCTTTCATATGATAAAAGGTCACAGCAGCTTGACTTGAAAAAGAAAATCACGTTACTTTTCATTATCCCAATGCGATCTACGTTTCAATGCAGTTTAAGCAACTGACTCAAATTATTCTTTGAGATTTTATAATAGCGTCGATGCATATAAATTGACCATTGGTGTTCCAGTTTCAATAAGACAGGTGTGAGCATGCAAAAATAGCAACATTGAAAACAGCGACGAGAGTGAGACGCGAACCCACGCGTGCAGAGCGCAATGGATTAGCAGTCCATCGCCTTAACCTCTCGGCCACCTCGTCACATATACGGGCTTGTGCATGAACTTATAAATAAGTGAATTGCGTAAATTATGCAGAACAGCAGATATTTCTCCCTGGTTTGGTGAAATGCTAAATAGCACAGTACGGTCCCAAGACTATGGTCTGACCTCTGGGTTCTGGGGCAACGGCATTCCCACTGTGACACTCTGCTCACAGTGATCTGAACAAAAATGAAGAAAAGTCTATGTAACAAAGTCTGTTGAATTCTGTGAAGATTTGAAGTCAACGGAATGAAGAACCCGAGAAAGCAGGACGTGTTCCTTCAAGAAAGAGTTGGATAGAGCTCATAAGGATAGTGGACTCAAGGGTTATGGGGATAAAGCAGGAACAGGATACTGATTGAGGATGATCAGCCATGATCATAATGAATGGTAGTGTGGTTCGAAGGGCAGGATTGCCTCCTCCTGCACAGATTGTCTATTGTCTATTAAATTGCCTGTGAGGAATTGTTTTCCAGACTGGAGGAGAGTGCATAGTGCTCAATGTCATTATTCAGAACACCTTTCTTCTGCTCAGATGTTTTTGACAAGCACTTCTGTACAGAACAGACACTTTCAAAATCCTAAATAAGACTAAACACACAATTGAATTCAACAATGCAAAAACCTTGATCTGTATCATTTTCCTGGGCCATGCAACACCAAGTATGATCATAGCAACACAGTGAGCAAATGTCAGAAGGTAAATGAGTGCAGTGCCAGAGAGAATGCTGGGAGCAGCAGTTGACACACGGGGAAGTGCATTTCCCACAACAGGAACACTACCAAAAAGCGGACTGCGGTGGAAGAATTCAGAGTGGTTTTACACTTTGGAACTTGATACCAGAGACACAATGGAGATCTGTCATTGAGTCTGTTAAAGAAGAAGATTTTAAGATTTCCACAAATTAAAAACAAAATAAAATGTTCATTGGTAGTGAAGGCAAATGTTGCAATTATATATTTCAAAAATCTACCCATCTTTGCAATGAGCAGCTCACCATTTTACTCACTCGGGGTCAGAACTACATGTTAAGATGATCGTTTAATCCCCGTTACTAGCCATGGAATCAGAGAACTTCGGTTTGCCAAACGTTAAGGTACAACCAGGAATGTGGAGGTAAGCATTAATGTGTTGTTCCTGTGATGCAGGTGACAGTGCATGGTATCTCTGTGCCAGTATAGTGGGCTGTGCTGTGCTGAAGTTTTAAGTTTGAGCCTCACGTGGAGCAGCTTCAAATATTCATTGTCTTGAGGGGTACGGATAGAAGGTAATATTGAGCAAAGCCAAGTTTTTGGGAAAATACCCGTGTTTGTGGATTGAGAAATGACCTTTTTTGGATAATGACTCCTTGATCAACAAACATACCGCCAATATTTAAAACGTGAAGAGACATGTGTGGAGAGAGAACCAAAGATGATTGTTCAGCAGGTGGAGAACGTTTCCCATGTGCATTGCTTTAAATTTCAAGAAAATAAATGTTGAACTGGTTTCATGTTACGCATTTTGTTGCAAAGTCGCAATAATCAAAAAAGAAAAATCACATAGGACCGATTGAATATTGTATTGAATTGAATTTTGGCCTGAGCATATTTTATCTTCAATGGCGTGCTGCAGAGACGTACAAATGGTTAACAATACAAAATAACAGAGTCTTCTTGGTGCATTTCTTGGGTGGAGTAAAGAATGTACGAAATATACATAACTTCATGTGAATGTGGTCGAATCTTTAAAGTAGGTGTTGCAAATCCAAGTGACGATTCAATTCCTATCATTAGGATATAACTTCTGTCTGCTGTTATTTTAGGACATCAGCTCCATTTACAGAGTTTCACCTTGAATAACCCGCCACACCTTACCAATCCATGAACGTTTTTTACTCAATCTTAATCAGTTCTACGTCTTCATGAAATGTCTTTGTGTCTGAAGTCAACCAAATTCGAAATTCTTACGCAACAACACTGACTTTTTCTCAATGGTGAATTCCCTCATTGTATGTTTGTTCGTGTATCTTTTAAAACATAGTGAAATCAGCTTCTACGTTTTATTTCTGGAAAGTCGTTCACGATTTAACTAACTCTATTGATTGAAAGAAACTCTCAGTCAAACTTTTCTTAATCATTCACTAATGGTTTTGAAGCTCTAAATAAAGTTATTGATTCACACGAAAGAGGGGATTTCCCTGATTTAGTCATTCAAACCTCACGTTCTGTTAAAATCTCATTTGTTGACTTCAAACTTGGGTGTTTCTGCTCCAGCATTTCCAGATCTCGTGAATAAACTCCATCATTCTTTCCATCTTCCCGTTTGCATCCTTTCTGATATTTTTATGTCTCAGTAAACAACGTCACTTGGCTTTCTAATATCTTGCTATCCAGGAAACAGCGTCGGTGTCCTTTCTAACCTCTTCACATGTTTTTGGTGGAGAATGAGGACAGGGATTACACACAATGCTCCCACTGAGGGTGACCTGAAGATCTTACAGTTACACTATGAACTCTTTGCTTTTTAAATATGACGTCACTATGTATAAACTCCAATAAGGTAAATTATTATCTATCCAGTTCACGAACATCATCTCCATAGGATCGAAAATTATCTATCACTCCCTTTATTCATCCACGAAATGTTTGAAAGGTTTGTAAGGCCAACACCTCTAATTCCACGTGCCCTGAGTGAGCCTCAGCTATTTCTAAAGGCGACTCAAGTTCAAATACTTCATAGTGTCTCTCCAGTCATTCCAGTGCAGACTGGTTCTGGACAGTAAATGTCATCACCAAAGGCCACCGTGGATCTGAAATCAAACGATTTCACATAGTAATTGTCGTAGTTATTGTGTATCGTATGTCCATGTTCTTTTTCAATGTGTTCATCATTTCATGGGTCCCTGTATTGAATTCTACTGAATGATTAATTTGTGAATGGAGACATTCCCTTCACCACTCATTCAAAACTTCATGGAACATTGAATGATTTTACTAATACGCTTCCAGAGGATAGTCCTGCCATTACTGGGATGAATCAGTGAACATTTCGGACGTATTCTTGAAGGCAAGGATTTCCTTCTCCAGTTTAGGGGATCATTACAGCACTGAATCCCATGTGTGCGTTCATTAAAACCAAAACAGTTGCAGCAAGACTTTAAAACTAAGATTTTGCAATCTGCTTGCATTGGCTGTCCTAAAAATTACATTCCACATTGTGATATGTTTGTGGATGAAAACATTTTCTGAATCTGGAGCAATTACATTTCAATTTTGCCTAAAAATTGTCATTCACTGTTCTCTCTTTCCCTTTCAGTTTCCCATTTAATATCCTGTATTCTCTCAGTTTATCATTACGTTTTGAACAATTTCACACAATCTCGCTCCTTATTATCAATCCGAGAAAATGCCACAATTTTGTCAATTTATATGCAGTGCAGCTGTAGGGTGCGGTGAACAAGTGGAAAGGCATTGGTCATGTGAACCAAATAAAAGAAGCGGGCTGGTAAGGTCTGGCCATTCCATCGCAGTCATATTTAAAACATTTAACGTAATCTTTAGTCAAATCATATTGGCAGAAAAGAAGAAAACGTAAATGAAAAAAATTGCCGATGTTGAAAATCAAACAAAAACAGTCGATGCTAGAAAATTTCAGGACGTCTTGCAGCATCTGTGGAGAGACGGACCCAGTGGATGTGAAACGTTAACTGTGAATCATCTGCACAGATGGTGCCTGTGATTTTACAGCAATTTCTGTTTTTGTTTCAAATTGGCAGATCTTGTCATAGTTCATGAGAACAGTGTTCTCGAGCATCAAATAGACAGCGTGTACCTGATAGTGTGAAATGAGACAATAGTAATGAATGAGTAGAGAGTGTTGTACTGGAAAAGCACAGCAGGACAGGCAATATCCGAGAGCAGGAGAATGGAAGACTTAGGCATAAGCCATTCATCAGGAATTAGGCTCGTGAGTCGGGCAGAGGCACAAAGCTGAAGCCAGGTGCCAACTCGCAGGCACCTCCTCCGACTGACCCCGATCATGACCTCTCCTCCCATCACCAAACCACCATCTCCCAGACTATCCACAATCTCATCATCTCTGGGCCTCTCTCATCCACAACCTCCAACCTCATTGTCCGTGAACCATGCACTCCCCGATTCTACCTCCTTCCTTTGATTCACAAACCCGATTGCCCCAATCGATCTATTGTCTCAGCCTCCGCTGTCCCATCTGAATCATCTCTTCCTACCTCGTCACAATCTTACTTACCCAGTCCAGGAAATGTGCATTAATATTCGTGACACCCCTATGCACTTCACCTCCTCCATGTATTTCGTTTCCCCGGCCCCCAACGAGTCATCTTCACCATGTATATCCAGTCTCTGTACAAATCCATCTGCCATGGCAGAAGTCTGCAAGCCTTCCATTTCTTCATCACAGACATCCTCATCCACCTGACTGAACTAGTCCTCACAATCAACAGCTTATCTTTCCAATCTTCCCACTTCCTCCATCGAAACGGGTAGCCATGGGTATCCGATGGGACCTTTGTATGTCTGCCTGTTTGTCAGATACGTGAAACTGTCCATCTGTCGCAGTTACACAGGCACTATCCTCCGCCTATTCCTCCGCTACATCGATGAATGCATTGGCGCCACTTGGTGCTCCAACGAGGAGCTTGAATAGCTCACCAACTTTACCAACACCTTCCACCCCGACCTCAAATTTACCCGGATCATCTTGGCAACTTCCCTCACCTTCATGGACCTCTCCATCACCGTCTCTGGCGACTGACTAATTACAGATATATACTACAAGCTCACCTACTCCAACAGGTATCTAGACGACATCTCCTTCAACATTATCTCATGTAAAAACTCCATTCCTTATTCCCAATTCCTCTGCCTCCACCACATGTGTTTCCAGGATGACCAATTACACCTCAGAAAGAGACAGTTGGTCTCTTTCTCGCACCATCATAAATTGCCTTCCCACGTGGTTGACAACGCCGTCCAGCGCATCTCCTCCACTTCACACACCAAGACCCTTGAACCCCACGTCACTCAACGCAAGAAGGACAGAAATTCCTGATGCTCATCTTCCACCAAACCAACCTCCGTATTAAACGCATCATATCGTGTCACTGATACCACCTCCAAATAGACACCACTACTAGAGAAATATTTCGTTACCCAGCCCTGCCAGCATTCCGAAAAGACCATTCCCTCCACGACCCCCTCTTCATGTCCAACTTCCCTCTACCAGACCACAACCCTCTAATGGCATGTTTCACTGCCACGAAAAGAGGGATGAAGCTAGCACCCACACCACTCCCCTCATCTCCAACCAAGGCCTGAAGGGATCATTCCACATCCGTTAGAAATTCACCTGTACAGCTACTAATGTCATCTCCTGCCTCCGTTGCCCCCAGTGTGGTCTCCTCTACATCAGGGAGACAGGACACCTTCCTGCATATTATTTCCGAGAACATCTTTGGGAAACCTGCACCCACGAATTTCACCGTCTTCTGGCTGAACATTTCAGCTCTCCCTCCTCCCCCGTCAAAGACATGCAGGTCCCGGACCTCCTCCACTGCCAAACCTTTACCACCCAACGCCTGGAGGAGGAACGCTGCACATTCTGGCTTAGGATCTCGAACAGCACACGGGATAAATGTGAATTCGAACAGTTTCCTCATTTATCCTCCCTCAAACACAAGCCTTCAACTTGCCACCGCCCTCTCAAACCATTCCATCACTGCCACTTCTGACCGATTATGTTCTCCCTCCTATTCATCCATCTATTGCTTTCTGGCTATTTCCCCTCAACCCCACACCACTTGTATTTATGTCCCAGCCCCAACTCACAAATATTTTCCTGAGGAAGGGCTTAAGCCTGAAAACTGAATTCTCCTGCTCCTCGAATGCTCCCTGATCTGCTGTGTTTTTCCAGCATCACACTACCAACTCGGATCTCCAGCACCTGTAGTCCTAACTTTATCTTTGGAATTGTCAATGACGTTGGAGTGACGATATTCCTTGATTGCACTGATCACAGTGTGACTGAGTCTTCCATTTATTTTGGGTGAGGGCAGGCTGCATCTGAGACGAGCGTTTAACACCTAAACAACGGGAATGAGATCAGATAGCGAAGTTAGGGCGGGCTGAAGTGAAGTGGAAAATTCTGTCAGAAGATGGGTCAATACAACTGCCCAACATCACCCAGATTTTAAAAGACACACAGAAGGAGTAAAGCCCCTTCAGTGCAGGCACAATGACAGGTAAAGTGGAAGGGAGACAATACACTGCGGTGCAGTGGCATTATTTATGTGAACGGATTTGATATATAAGCTATTTTACATATGGACTGCCCTCACATTGGAAAAAGGAATTTCCTGCAGTGTAATGGCGACATTTGCCTGTGACATCACAATGTTGAGAGACACTGACATAGTTCCTTCTGTAGCAGCGTGGCCACGTGAAACCATGATCGTCCCATAAACCAGAATTCAATACTTCAAAGCTCCCCTCTGCACTGTACAACTTATTTGCTGTTCCTGTAGTCAGGTCTCAATCGCTTCTCAGTGTATCTTCTTCTGCTTCCTGCTTCACGAAAACAATTGAAATGTGAACAAATCCACTTTCCACTTTCACCAATCTTTTGTAACTCCCGAGTTGGCACAGGCACGAGTGACCGATTGGCCTTCTCTAGCGCTCTCACTCTGGTATGATCCGAATGATAAAGTGGTCTGTGTCTGATCTGCAGAATGTCCCCACCAGGACGGTGCTGTTTATCCCATCCCCGGGGACTGAGCTGTCTCTATTAGCAGAGTATTCCGCCATTTTCCTCCACTTGCAGGCATTATGAGAGGGTGTAAATGCGGATATGCTCTGAAGCTTCCTCTCCCGCGCACAGCCAGGTGTAAGAGCACCGCTGGAACTTAGCAACTTTGATTGCGAACTTCCTCCAAATATCATTTATTTGAGAGAGAGAGAAAGATGCTGAGCTGGTAGGAAAGAAAGAAATGAGCTGTGGACTCTCTTCCCTCTGTAAAATACCAGTAAGTGCATTTTGGTGCTCCCCATTTGATGTTCAGAATCAATCATCGGAGAACAATCCCGCTGAAAGGCTTTTGTTTCAGAGGCGTCGGCTTCTTTGCTGCAATCGGGCATCAGTTAACATCTGAGTCCCAACTCCCAGATGAAGTGACTCCGAATGAAACCCTCACTCGCTGAGAACCAACCCCACAGCCATTAGGAGCGTGGCTGCAGGTAGTCCAAAGTGGAAGGGAGGATTAAAAGCTACCCATTATTTTTATCCCTCAACCACTCTGTCACAGAGACAGGGAGAGGGACGGCAGAGACGTGTGACTTCATTCACTTGCCTACAGAAGCCGTTCAGCCCATCGAGTCCACGGCAAATCTCGATCGCTTGCTTCTTTCTGAGGTTATTCGTCATTCGTGGTGCTTGTTCTAATAATAGGAAACTGTGTCTGTGTCGAAATGCTGTCTCCAACATATTGATCCACATATCATTCACGGCTGTTCATTTCACTGGAGGACCCTGCTGTGTGACACAGGTGGGGAATAACTGCAAGGCATCATGGGCATGGTACACGCCACAACTGATTTCTCTCTTTCGCCAATGTATTCCCAGCTCAGGCAAGTGACTTTGCGAATCAGGTCATAACAGACCGACAGAGAACAGGAAAAAGTTCTTCCATAACTTCAGACATGTGGTTCCTCAAATGTATAAATATGGCGGGTGTATCTATTTCAGATACCATTGAATGTAAGGGCGCAGAAGGCTCATCAATATGTAATGCGAAGAACGGAGCACTGTTATAGCGAAATTCTGGCAGTGGCAGTGCATACACTGAAAGCTGGAATTGTCATCGAGCAGAGGATGCTTTTCATTCATTAATTTTATGGATTATGCGCCCAACACGATCCCTCTAGGCGCTCTGTTATCGCTGACCACAGCCGTTTCCCGCAGTCATCAGGTTTTTGTAGCATGTACCTTCGAGGATGATGTCAAAAGATCTTTACTGTTATTGTGTGATATACCGTTGCACAGATGTGTTCCGGCTGTATCAATATAACCACTCTGTAACTTCCCCAATTCTGTTGTTTTAATTGCAATTTCAATCAGAATCAGAAAATGTGTCACACTGCAGACTGAGGCCATGCAGCCCACCTTCGCTCTGCTGGCTCCACGCAATGAGGAAATGACTGTGCTTTGATTGATTGATAGTCACATCGACCTAAGTCCATGGAAAGCATTGTCTGCGATTGGTCAAGGCGGATCATAGTAATCAAGGACATGCAGATCACAGCGTGAGAAAAGCAAAATTTGACCATACTCAGGAATTCAGGTTACTACGTATAGGACATGCGCTCGGCAAAATCCACATTGGCAAGATCAGCATTATTTCAAGCTAGACAATCCATTTCTCAGAGCAGCAACGGTCGAGAAGATCCTGTTCATTGAACTTGCTTGTGTATGTTTTCCAGCTTTGGAATCTTTATCTGAACTCGATCTCATCGAAATTATATTGTCTCAGTCAAAAATGAAGTGGTGTGCAAACTTCGAAGACTCATGCACAAATGAACTTGAGACCTCTCGCTCGCATGTCACCTGTCTGAGGCAAAATCACACCCGAGACAAACGAGCCAGAATGGCGTCAGGCGTGGTTACCATAAATCAGGTGAGTTCTTTTTTGGTTAACTAAGGCTACTTCTGCTGTTTCAGAGAGAAAGAAGCACAGAGTTTTCAACACAGGTCCTTTCCATTCTGACTCGCTTCTCCCAGGAGGCTGTGCTGGCTGTTTTCTCGGAACAGGGCGGTCTTCATTGATAACTGAACGAACTCATCCTCCATTGTCACGCAGTGTTGGTGGGGAGCAGCTTGAACGCGTTCTTCAGCTCCCTATCAAACACGGTTGTGGAGCGGGGTAGGGGTCTGGCGGGAGTGGGAAGTATAGAAATTCTGGAAAGGTGGAAAAAAGGGAGATCATACATACACAAAAAATAATCTTCTTTTCGGAACCCTTGTCCAAATAAGGCGATCTGAGATAGATACAAAATGCAGAACTCTCCCCGTTATTCGCGAACAGTATCTGTGCTTCTCGAAGTCACAGGGAGGCTTCTGTCTGAATCAGCAAGGGATGTTACTGCAGCGAGTCGCATCGCTCACGCAGCTGACGTGTATACATTTTTCCACATTTCCTGCAGTTCAGATCATAGATTTCACAGCTCACATCATCCCCGAGTGACAGGGAAGACAAGGAAGCGATTCAGAGCATCATCGAACACAACCTGGGGATAAGTTGGATATGGGAGAGCTGACAGTCTCGACTGGTTCCAGCATTTACAATCCCACTGTGATATTATGTTCACAAGATCTGACCACATGGAAAGAAATGACACAGTCTCAGATCTATTGAATCAGATTCCGTGCAAAACAGAAACCGAAGGAATGGAAAGAGCCATGAAAGCGGGAATGTAACATTATCTGTGAGGAAGTTGTTTTCCAGAATCGAGGAGCGTGCACAGTGCTGTCCCCAGGGGTCAATATCTGGAAAAGTAGCCTAAATCAGCATTAGCTGTTATTGTACTGCATCTTTTGTACAATGTTGCAAAAGCACGGGTCTTTTGTAGAAAGGGGACAACTTCAAAATCCTCAATGATGCAAAACACACAAATGAGGTGAACAACAAACCAACCGTAGAAACTCGTGATACGTAATGGGGTAAACTCCCCGGTTCAACTTGCGCTCAAGTTCGCTCTCTGTCAAATTCCTGAGCATGAGATTCGAACAGTGAATGATATATGCTAATAAAAACTGCGCGGATCTCATAACTTCAGTATTTAATACGCCCCTACATGTACGTCTGACAACAGTCATTGATCCCTCACTGTGTTACTTCAGCACACGTAGAGAAGAAATAAATATAAGAACAACAGTCACGTATGTGACTGGGATTTGACCCTATGCTGCTGCAGCCAATCGATTCAGCTGTAATTAAAATTGCTTCCACCTTTCCTGTGTCGGTAATAAGATTGCATAGCTTAGTGGTGAGTTTTCATGCGTTGAATTGGACCCCAGCATTCTTTCTCATGTTGAACTTTACTGGGATATAAAGGCATGGTGAAAGACACGGTGGTGTTCACTGGAGGAAAAAGACGTTACGAGTGGCATGGTCAGAGTTCACTTGATACAAAGTCGATAAAAAAGACAGACATGACGGTTACTTTGAGATTACATCTCTCAAAAAAGAAAGAGCAGATTTAATGGGATGTTGGGATAGATAAAGAATCATGCAGGAGAAATCAGGAAAGACTTAGTTGTGTCTGACTGGAGGTTATCCAGCTGATGGGACGTTGGTAAGAGTAAATCTGAGGGAACTTCCTTCGTTTCGGTGAATTGAAACTCGAGGTTGGGGTTTCACAACAAACGGGGAATGATGAAGAAGTTTGGAGCAGATTTTATTTTTATTCTGAGAATTATTGAGATCGGAGATGAATTTTCAAAAATAAAATTATTTTAGGAGCTAATTACATTATATTTCATAAGGGAGTGAATTTAACAGGGACAGAGATTCTGGCCTGCCTGGATGCTGAGGCAAAAGGGGCATACTCTTTCAGTGCATAACATTTATCGGAAGGAAATTGCATAATATCTGCAACTGAAAATGTTCAGTATGAGAAGAGCTGCTGGCGTTGATAGGTGTTGCAGCTCATTCTACATGAAATATTATATATTGTAAATACACTGAGCTGTTTGGTTCAGCTCTGCATTGAATGGAAGTCGGTTAGCTCAGAGCACTGACTAACTAGTTATTAGAAAAGTGAGACCAACAGCATGGGATTAATTTTCTCACTGTCTCAGGTTTGCATGAGGATCATCAACTACCCCAGTCTCCCGATCTGTAATCCTATGGTGCCTCCAGTGTGTAATGTTTGGCCTGTCGATGTAAAACATCATTGTCTTTGCCATGTGTTGCCTTGAACATTTGGTCACAATCATTCGAAAGGAGAGTGAGTCCATTTAATACTCACTGATCTTCGCTTGAAGAATCCTGTGACAAGACTCGACCTTATCCCTGTTTGCAAACTCTGCTCCTCCCAACCCCAAAACCACCTGCTATGCCTTTGCCAGATTTACTGACATCATTCAAAATCCCCAAAGAGATAAATCTTATACTTTTGATTGGATAATGAGCTGTGCGTGTTTGCAAGAAATGGAATGACATGAAATAAGTTAAACAGACTTTCCCAGAATGTAATCCTGTACAGGGGGAGCGATCTGAGAAAACTCATTAAGCTAAAATTTCACCTCTGTTTCCCTGTTCACAGATGCAAATTCACGTGCGGAATATTTGCAGCAGTACAGATTATAATTGACAGAAATGTGAAACTGGAGTTTTCAAATAAATGCAACTTTACTCAACATTGATTTCAACTGCATTTTAGTATGATGCACTAATAATCCCTTGTCAATGACAGTAACAGGACCTTTAGATAAGCATTGAAGTTACAACCGTGACATTTTTCACACCTTTAAGTGGCAGGCGCTAAACAATTGCGCGACTGAAGCCGCAGACAGCAAGCTGGTCACATGCCGTACTCATACCTTTGGAACGTTAACTCAACTGCTCTACTTTTGCTGTGGTTCTGAATTTAAAGCTAACGCAGACGAGGTGAAACTGACATGGACCTGTGATTATTAAAGCATCAGGTTCAGGAAGGGGATACATAAAATTATGCCAAATAGAGTTCATTGAAAAATGTGTTTCTGTTGGTTCCTGCGATGTTTACAGACAATGTTACTTTGCCGTTGTCGCCAGGCCTTTCCTTGGATCAGCTTCAATTCAAATCAATAAAACTTCTGAATGTTCATACTGGTAACAGGAAGCACACTGCATTCTTCAATAATCTTCACCATTCCTACATCCATGAACACGTTGCATGGTTTCCATGAATACTGAAGATGTAAGAGTGTGATACAAGAATAAATTCAATTCCAGTTTAAATTGTAAAGTAGGAAGAATGAACAGTAAGACACAGCATGTCAGAAATTGACGTACATCTTCATGTCCAGAACTGCAGCAAAACAGAGGAGTAATCTGTCCCTGAATGCCCACGTTTGCTTGCTCCATGTGTCCAGTTGGAAACCGGTGGGAAGTAGCATGCAGTCTGACAGAGCACTTGGGAGAATCCTCGATTGTGTGATCTAAAGCTGCAATAGGAGCTCTCCATTCTGGCTGTGAGAGCGGTGGGGTAAATGGGAGGACCTTGATATTCCGTGGTGTAGATCCACACTTCAACATGTTATTGTTGAAAACCCTCTGTCAGAAACAGCACTGACAGAGAGTAACAGGAGGACGCTATTCCAAACACCGGTCCTACTCCGCCATTTGACATCGTTATGACTGACCAAATACAAAGATATCTTTCCCCGATCCATCCACAGCAGCATGTCGCCCAAAGGGAAAAGACATTTAAGCAATCAATGATGCCTGTGCAACTATTGGAGGGGAATGCGTTTAGAGACAGTGGGTTTCTGCACGAAGTTTGTAGGTTTCCTGTGTTAGCAGTTGATTCTGGTCTGATCATGCTTCAAATGATATGATTCCGTCAAAACTCACCAACAAAGGGGTAAGGAATTTTCTGTGTTAAACAGCAATTTCGAGAACCCCAGACGACGGGAATTAACGATGAATCAGCAGAATAATAATTGAATCAGCTGAAATCTGAACTCCGATTCTGGTGGAACTCAAAACAACAAACTTTCTATCGCAATGTTAACAATGCTTTAGAAATCTAACGCACTTTTCGTTGCACCACCGAGCCGCACTAGCCACAGTTTTACTGTACTAAAAGTTGTGGTTGTCATCGAGAACATATAAGAAATCTCCAGGGGAGTTCTTCAATAAGATCTTTAATTTGCAGACAAAAAACCGTGACACTCAGAAAGCAATTTCTTGAACGACCCCGAAACTAGGGATCCGTGGCTCTTTATTCCTTTTCTTTTATTATATTTTGTTAGCTTACCTGGATGCCCAACTGTGTTAGTCAGAATTATTTCACTCCAAGTATCCAATAAACCACTATCGCTCTACTTCTGCCAATAGGGTTTTTCTATTGTCACGATTATGTATTTTACTGCCACCTCTGCTGCAATGATCTTACAGCCCAGACTAACCTGTCATGATTAGATTTTTCGCTACCCCATCTACCACAATGTTTTCCTGTCCCAAGCTGATTAAATATTTAATGTCTTTTTTTTCTGCTACAAGGGTTTCAAGCAGACTGACGCTACTAACTATCAATTAAATACTAAAAGTCAAGTCGTAAAGATTTATTGTCACGACTTGTCCCAACCTGCAATGATGATATTTAGCTGGCAAGGCTGACGCTAATAATTGCTATTATCTCAGCCTGTCACAGTAACCATTCAACCCCAGTCTGACTCTGCTAATTGGTGGAGCAGCATTCCACGATGCTTATCCCATCCAGCCACAGTGGCCCCATCCTGCCACAGTGACCTTTTTATTCGTGTAGCATTCCACAGACAACTTGTAACAGATCGACAGTAGTATCCATGCTTTTACCCTTCCCATACTTTCATGCTCGGTATTTGCCATACGGTGTTCAGACCTTTGATCAGATACCTGTTTGTCTTCGCCCCACTTTCCAGTACCTGGTCCTTACGCATGAGTGCTGCAGCTTCTCAACTATTCTGCTAAGTACTCCTGATGTGTTTTGATGACTCATAGCTTTACCACACGTGCAAACAGTGAGTTCCAATTATACAACACTCTCAGAATGAAAATGTTCCTCCTATATCTCCTCTGATTATCCTCCCCTTGCGTTTAACGTAGATCTATGGCTGTAAACACTTCCCATCGGAAATTTATTCCTAAAACACGTATCTATCCCCTTACTGTACACCTTCATCTCTTCCTCACCCACTATTCTCGGCTCTCAGATAAAGAGCCTAAGCTGAGCTAATTTATCTTCGCCATGACGAGATTATCGTGCTGGAAAAGTACAGCCGATCAGGCGGCATCCGAGGAGCAGGAGAACGACGCTTCAGGCATAAGTCTTTCATGAGGAATGAGATGTGCAGGTGGGGGCGGAGAGATAAATGGTGGCAGTTGGGGTTGTTCGGAACGTAGCTGGAAAAGCGATAATTGGATGGAGGCTTGCATGCTTCGGACTGTGATAATGTGAGGTGAGGGGAATTGAGGAAGATGTTGAAATCCACATTAATACCGTATAGTTGCAACGTCCCAAGGCAGAATATGGGGTGTTCTTCTTCCAAGCAGCTGGTGTAACGGTTTGGCGGTGGCTTATACTAGAAACGTCGATTGTCCTGTTCTGCAAACCACATTTCAGGGGAGATGTGAAATACCAAAGACAAAAAAAAGGAAAAACACTGATAGAATCAGAGTTAATGTAATTAGACGCAAAGCAGACAGAAAACATTTGGCCAAATGATTCTGCTCTGTGCCGCCGAAGAGATTCACACTCCCTCACCCTATTTTTCTAAACCCGCATTATTGATCCACCTACAAAAATAGAAACGAGTTCAAAAGCTCAGCGGGTCAGGCAACATCGTTGGAGAGAAATCAGAGTTAAAATTGCGAATCAAAAACTGTTCCAAGGAATGACCTGTTGACCCCAGATGGTCATTCCTTTTCCCTGAGCTGCGATTCCTACTTTTGCCTTTGATTTTGTCTTTGATTATACAGTCCATTCAGGTTTTGTTTGCCATCTCCCTGAAGTGCACATCTTTGGACAGTGAGAAGGAATTGGAGCAGCCAGAAGAAACCCACACGGAAGAGAGAGAAAAGGAGCGTGCAAATTCCTCACAGTCAGTCACATAAGTCTGGAACCTAATGCGGGTTTCTGGCCTCTTAGCTCTCCCAAGCTGCAAGCGCCCGTCCAGGATGCGAATTGAACGCAATCTCACGCAGTGATAGGCAGTGGTATTGCTCTGGAGTTTAATGCAAAAAGAAGCCTATGTATCAGTACTGGAAATCAATATCAATTAACGATCCAAACTCTTTTTTTAAGTCACTTGACCGATAGCTTTGTACGTATTGTCGTCAAAAATTCACATCTGAATACTTCTGAAAGTTATGAGGATTTCTGCCTCTCCAACCAAAGCATGCACTGAGTTCCAGATTTCAACCACCCGCCGTTTCAAAACGTTTGTCTGAGCATTCACTCAAATCTTTCCTCCTCTGTTCTTAAATCTATTACCCCGTGAGTGATCTCTCCATTAAAAGGGAAACTTTCGTTTCAGTCTACGCTATCCGTATCCCTGATTATTTTGGATATCCCAATCATGTCTCCTCTCGATCTCTTCTGCTCTAAGCCTATCCAGTCTATCCGATCTCTCTTCATAACAGGAGCTCTTCTACTCAGACAATGTCCTGGTAAATCACCCCTGCATCATTTCCAGTGTTAATGTGATTTCAGAACTGCACATCATAGTCTAGATAGTGCGAATGAGCAAGTGAAATAAATGATGTGGAATCCGCAGAAAGAGGCCTTTTTGAAAAAAAAGTTTCTTTTCCTCAGTGCTCCCCGTGTTCTTTTCCTGAGCCTGAAATTCCAATAATATTTGATCCATGTCATTAAAAGCTGCTACTTGAACATTGATCTCAAAACCACAGTATTGAAATGGATTGACTGGCCTGAAGATCGCAATGGTATGATTGCGGCACGTTCACTCCGCAACAGTGAGCGCAGCAGCATAGATTGAACAGGGTTCAATTTGAAAATGATTGTAAGGGAAATGAGAGGGGAAACTTTAAGGAGGTCAGTGATTGTGGGAGGGAGAGAAGTCTCCAAAAATGGGTGAGTCTGAATTCTGATATTTATCTCACAGAGATGTGTGAGAGAGGGGTTTGACGAAAAAAATCATAATATCAGTGAACGTTTTCATGTAAAATCAATTAATTCATTTCTGTGTTTCGTTGGCATGTACCTCAAGGAGTTAAAAAGAAGAAAACGTTACATGCTGTAACTCGGATTCAAACGAGGTTACTGAGGCCACAATGCACAACACTGAACATTATACGATCCCTGGGAAATGCAGAGATGCGTGTTTGAAAAGAGCAGTAACTGCAGTGACGTAGGACATGTTAGGAAGAATGCAGAGACACAATAATACGCATTGGCGAGTAATAATACAGACGTGGGAACTCAGAATTGGCTGTATATTCAAACTGGATGTTTCAAGAAGCTGAGGAAGTTCCATCGAGTACTGCATGTTGAAGAGTGAAGTGATAGATTTTTAAAAAGCATCAAATTCTCAAGGGATACTGCAGGATATTGTTGAAATGTATGATTCAACAGCAGTGAGGTTTCACATTTGTTGCCTCACGAGCTTCCCCACACAAGAAAGTACCCATTTCGGCAGTGGATCACATAATCCCAATTCCTCCACCCAGACTCAATGGTGCAATTGCAAAAATCAGACGGGAAATTGGGATGGAAATGGGCACATGAAGCTACCGTGTGGCATCAGTGATGCGATCGGTGACTACTTGGTTCTTATATTATGATACAGAGGTGCGTGAAATTCGGAGGCTGGGAGTTCTCCTGGTCAAAGGCAGGGAGAAAGGGCATATTTACCTCCGGTTATTAGATTATTAAGGTACAACAGCAGCATTAACCCGCACTGCCGATTGTCTCAGTGGAAGCGTGCTGCAGCCTTAAGCGAGAGGTCGATGTATTGCAAGGATTCAGTGCAATTTTCCTTAACAATGCAGTTTTGTTATTTTGACAGTAAGAACTATTTTTTTTGATAAAATCATCCTCTTACGACCAGCAAGCACTCCAGTACAGCGTACATCAGTTTCATTCCGACACAACCACATGTCATATTTTCACTCCCACTGAGATGATTGGAATTGACAATGTCATTCTCTGCGATGGAGCAACGTAGCATTGAGATGGTATTGTAGTGAACAAAGAAAAACAAAGAACTGAGAACATTTATAGCCCAGGAACAGGACCTTTAGACCTCCAAGCTTGGGCTGAACTAACACAACTGTCTAAACCTATCACCCAATTCCTCAGCATCTTTTTCCATCTGCTCCCCATTTGCTCACACATCGATCAAGGCACACCTTGAATGAAACGACCGTGCCTGCCTCTACTACCTCTGCTAGCAACGCGTTCCAGGCACCTACCACCCTCTGTGCAAAATACTTTATACATCTATCCTCCTTAAACGTTTCACCTTCCAACTTGAATGCGTGACCTCACATTATTGAATCCCTCACCTGGGGAAAAAGCATGTCTATACACCCGGTCTGTACCCTTCAAGATTTTGTAGATCTCAATCAGGACCCATCAATCTAGTTTTTTCTACTGAAAACAATCATAAACTTCTTAACCTCTCTTCATAGCTAGCATCTTCCATACCAGCAACATCCTCGCAAACCTTCTCTGCACCATCTCCTCAACGTTCATTTCCTTTTGGTAACTTGACGACCAGAACTAGGCACAGTATTCTAAACGCGGCCGAACCAAAATCTTGAACAATTTTAGCATGACGTGCCAGCTCTTACACTCAAAGCCCGGTCCTATGACGACAAGCATGCAATACACTTTCTTGACCGCTCTATCCACCTGTGCCACCATCGTCATGGTACAAAAGACCTGAACTCCCAGATCTCTCTGCTCATCAAATTTCTCGCAAGGCTGTTCCGTTTACAGTGTAGTTGGTTCTAGAATTAGGCATCCCAAAATGCATCACTTCACATTTGCCTCGATTGAACTCCATCTGCTACTTCTCCGCTCAATTTTGCTGTATATCTATATTCTTCTTCATTCTTTGACTGACGCCTATGATTTCTGCTACTCACCAATCTTCGTGACAAATGCAAATGTAGTGGTGATATACTGGGGGAGCAACCCTTGCAGAGTGGAACATGGCAGCTGTGGTATTTAAATCGATTAATAAAATCTGGAATATTAACCCCGTTCAGAGGAACACAGGCAAAAAGTTTTAATTTTCTGAAAACCCATTCATTCTTGCCCTGTTGAAAGGCGAATTTGCTGTCCTTAACGAGACCTGCCAACATATGACTCCAGACTCACAATAGTGCGGTTCTCCCATGGAATCCGTCTGACTCAGTTCAAGGTGAATTAAGAATGAACAACAAATAATGTTCAGACCATGAAGGCCACACTCCGTGGGAGAATAAAGAAGATTTAAGAAGTACATGGATGACGGGGAAAATTGGGAGTCATCTCTGCGTGGACTCAAATTCAACTGATTATCCAAGCTAAATAGGCACATGGATACACACACCCCCAAAAAGCCAGGCCCACAGGGGGACTTCAGGAAAGGATTCAATTAACCGCTGAAGTACGTGCCCAGGCACAATGTGGACAGGCCATTCACCACTCCCACATGTGAGAAGGGATCACTCAGGAGGCCAACTGGCAGAGTCACCAGCAAGTATACAAATCACATCAGGGATCCGATTGTGCTGTTATTGCAGATGTTCATCACATCCAGCAATGAACCATGTTTGGACGCCCGTTTCCAGTGGAGTTCCACTGTTTCCTGATGTAGATCAACGATTCAGATTTAGTTGTAGGAGTCATGATTTAGAACTTTGCAGAGGATGCAACAACTTTTCGTGTAGTTGACTATGGTGGATAATGTCAGGACCTGCAGAGACGTATCAATCAAGTGGAAAATAAAACCAGCGAATGGAATTGAATCCAGACCAATAAGTGGTAACGAATTTGGGGAGTTGAAACAATAACAGTGAGTATTCTTAGTGTGAACAGAATAAACAGGAACAAAGAGATCTTGGTGTGGATATTCACAGATCACTGAAGATTTTTGGACAGGGAGCTCAGTTGGTCGAGAGTATCTTTGGATATTTTCTGTTGTTGACCTCAGACTGTGGATGGTATTCGATCTTTTGCAACCGCCAGTTTAGTAAACAACTAAATAAATGAGCACAAGTCTAGTCAATACAATCATCAACATTTCAAAAAATTGTAAGATAAAGGACGGAGGGCTGAAGAATAACAATTTGGCCATCAAGACCGCTTCATCACTCAATGAATTTATCACTGATACATCTCCAAGTCATGCTGGTATGTGCCTTGGAGGATAACTTGCATAGGGTACGCTTCAGTGCATCTTCAACCTTGTCCTCACTGTCGGTACAGTGTTTGAGCTTTGAATGTTCTGTCAACACAGCCTGGATGACTTACTCCACCGCATCTTGTAGGTGGTGCTCTCTACTGCAATTGTGCCTTAGCGGTGAGGGTAATAAACATTCAGGTGTTGAACGTGGTACAATTAAGTGACTGCATTGTCGTGGAGGATGCCCAGTGGTATTGAAGCTGCACACATCCAGGCAAATGGAGAGAGTTCTGTTACATATCTAATTTGTGCCTTACAGATGATGCAGGCTTCACGGAGACATGAGTTGTGTTAATAATCAAACAAATTCGACTGACGGACATTTTGTTTGTAGTCAACTTCTTTATATGGGCCGTCAGGTTCTATTTCTCCTTAATATTGGCTGCGAGGGCGATTACGCAGAGGACTGCAGTTACAACGAAGCCATTGACTGTCAATAGAATATGATTTGATTCTCATTTGTCAAAGTTATCATTACTGTACTTGGTCCATGTGTGGACTAATCCGATTCCAATCGCTATCTGATTTCAAGTTCCAGTTCCCGTGCTGTAAGGGACAGCAGAAATTTACGAGGATATTGTCAACTTTGGTTAAAATGGAGCTTCGTGAAATGATTAGTCGGGCTGGGATTATTTTCCTTGAAACAAAATCGTGGGATCTTGACAGGGTAGATACAGGCAGGTGGCTTTCCCTATGCTCTGTGAAGAGCAGCAGACGACATAATCTAATAATGACATGTCTCCCATTTAATTCAGAAACGAAGAGTAATTTCCATGCTCAGAGAATCTGTGGCTTTTTTTGGCAAACGAAGTAGCGGCTAAGTTGTTGGGTATTTCCAAACTGTGTCAAGTATTTAATCAGAAAGATGATGAAGGTTGTCGAGGTAAATGAGCAGAATGGAGTTGAAGATTATCAGATCAACCATGAGTTCGTTGTATGGTGGGGCAGACTCGATGGGCTGAATGGCATGCATCCATTTTGTTTAACATTTGATCTAACGCCAAATTTTATTCATAAGTTGAGAATTGTGAGTGGATGGGATGAAGTGATAGAAAAGGTTTATCAAACAGATCAGGAACGAAGCTCATAAGCTCATGAAGAGGAAATGTGCTGTGACCTGGGGACAACAAATGGCACTCTGCACAGCACAGGTGGCTGTTTACAGAAGCTGTGATTGCTGAAGAAAATTGGTCGACCTTGTACAGTTAGCAAGTCAGGCATCACGCTGCATGGGAAAGAATGCAAGGTTAGTTTCATTGGAGCAGTTTGTTGCGGTTCCAATTCCGAGTGACTGCTGAAATACTGATCAAATCATTGTGTGGACTGTTCGTTTAAAATAATCATGAGCAATCCCATTGGATAAACTTGTGCTCCTGATCACTTGTTAGTTATTTCTCTTTCGGTCGATGTAAATTCATAGAAAGACAAGATGGTAAGAGGGGCATAAAGAAAAAAATGTGTTCCTTCTAATTACACCAATTTAATTTGCAACCAAATAGAACATCTGCTCTCATTTTTTATTTCAACTTTAATGTGGTGTTGATTATTCGTGAATCTCCCGTGCAGTGAAGCGGAAGAACAAAATTCTCGATCCAGTGTATACCAGAGGTGTGAGATGCAATGTCAAAATGCAGCAGTGGTTTGTGGAATTAGCAACCAAAATGTGACTCAAACCCGTGAATGCGGAGCACGGTGGTATAATAATCCATCACCGTAATCTCTCGGTCTCCTCAGCACGTTTTGGAAATGGGTGACATGTGACCTCATCAAGGTAACATGTGGTGAAAGTCGTGGTTGAGATATGTCTTGAGCTAAATTGAATCCAAACCATTGTGTTCCTGCTTTCACCAGAATTACAATAACAGCAAAATTCAAGAAATAGCCATGCTCAGAATGAAACAGTGAACAATAATTCCCCGTCATATTCACACCCACATTTTGCCTTTACTCATAATTTCTTCAGTGACGTTCTCTCACATGAAGAAGTAGCTATGGCGAGTAATATAAATGCGATGTTGTGGTTCAATAGCCGTTCTCATATGGCTTAACTGAATTACGTTAAACCACAAGAAAAGCTTTTTTGTTCGTTTCGTTTTTATTAAGTGAACTGAAAGTCACACTGTTCATTGTAAAAACCAGAAGTGCATTAGATTTATCTCATTGGAACGATTAATGATATATGCAAATTTGTTCCGAATTTATTTCAGCTGAAAGAAAATACTGCCATTTATGCTGATCAACTCCAACATTTTGTTAAAATGCTGTTTCGATCCCCGCTATATTGATGTTCAAAACACAACTGCGGTGTGGAATGTGCTGAATATTTAAAGGGTCTGTGCTGTCATGATCATGTTCTCCTCCCGCGCAGATAATCACAAGCAGCTCGAATGTTGCTTTGTTTTCCAGGCAAGTTGAGTTTTTACTGGAATGGAATGGAGACTTTTATTTCATCGCTGTTTTGAAACAAAGTCCTGCGGTGACTCGATTCCTCGTTGTTTGGTTTTCTGGCCAATGGGAAAATCGTTCCAAAGAATTTCGATGTCATATGTTATTGCATTTCTCCCATTTCCTTCATTTCCGTTCAGGAGACATCGGAAGGTAAAGGTAATCCAATCGAGACTGTGATTGGTGAAATTCACTTTTTATGGCCCATTCTTTTTATGTTCTTTCTTTCTCTCTTTTCAGCTTTGTCTGGGAAGTGGTGGTGCACTAAGGCTGCAGTATGTTTGAAAGAGTAGTTTGGAATTGCCCTGTTGTTAGTTGTGAGATTACCTTATGCCTCATGTCCTCGGACTGTCTCATATTTAGCATTCATGCTTCGCTGTGATTGAACATGCATTTGGTTTGCCAGTTTTGTTTGTGTTCATTGTTAAATGCTTTCTATTTTGCGATTCGCTCAGTATATTACGAATTAACAGGCTTTCTGAAGTAATTTCCAGCTGCCAAAATCTTCAATTGAGGATCTGGAAAAATTTCACGGAATATTGCCAAGCAGAGCAAAAGTAAGGAAGTCGTTCGTTTCGGCAGTGTTTCACAATCCTACCTTTCCCGTGAGCAGTCGAACAGGCTGAAAGATTGTGCCACAGTCTGCGATGCTAAAAAGTGATCCTTTAAAGAAGGTGTAATAAGCAACACAACGTTATTGGGTTACACCGCGTGGGATCAGATGCTTCAGTGTATCACGTCCATGCTCACCACATAGTCAAAATTAAACACGTCCCATTCTCCAGCATTTGGCCTCAATCCCTCTAAACCCATTCTATCCAGAAAATCATCCGGTTACCTTTGCAATTTTCTGAGCGTAATAGCCTCGTCCACATTCGCGGGTAGCTTATTCCATACACGCACAACCTTCTGTGTGCGAAATGCGCATCAGGTACTTTGTCAATTTCAGTCAAATCACCTTAAACCAATGCTCTCGAGTTTTCAACTCGCCCCAGCTCAGGGAAAACACGAATGTACTCAGTTTACAACCCTTCCATCAGATCATGTCGCAGCTGTTACGCTGCAAGGAAAGTTGTCCCAGCCTATCCCACCTCGCCCAACGGTCCAAGCATTAACGACATCCTTGTCTTTACTTTGTCATCAATTTCTCGTGTCTTTTTTTAAAGTTTTCAAGATTTCAATTACGCTGGACAACAACGAGCTGTTGGAAACTGAAAGATAAAACGTAGAATAGCTTCAACTTTCAGTGATGGACTGAGCCGCTGCATGGGCTCCCGCGGCTTGTTTCTGTGGCGTAGTGGTCATCACGTTCGCCTTACACGCGAAAGGTCCCCAGTTCAGAACTGGGCAGAAACTACATTGATCAATTGCAGCACTTTACATGGACAAAAATGGAGCTTTCTTGCTTGCTTTCCAATCAACAAACCTGCCTTCGAATTTGCGTTAACTAATCTGCTCTTGTAGTGAAATGTAATGCAACACAATTCCATTTAATTACTGCGCAAATTGTAAAGTTTTTCTCCAACCTGGGTCTGATCATAAGTCATTCTGTTTGAGAGTATAGTTCCCGCGTTCTGATCCTTCCATAAAAAGCAGTACCGCATTTGCATTCCTTGCGCAGGCGACCGGTTCAAAGACAGTGAAGAAGCTCATGCGCTGGTGTCACAGTGCACCACGGATTCCTGAACTAGTCTGTCTGTCAAATGTAGCCCAAAGTCGTCTCTGAAAGATCTCATTTGGAAACTTTTGACGTTATACAATGTGCGAGAATTGGCACCAGAGATCCTGAATCATGGTTTGGGGCAGTTCACACGTTAGTGGCTCATTCAATCAGCAACAGCAATGAAAGAAAGTATACTCTCCGAGGAACCTCTGGACCTGTGCTTTCATAGCACCGCTAGTATTAAGGTGAGATCCGAGATCTAAGCCATGTTGGAACTGAAACGGCGGAAACGACAGAGAGGATGCAGAATGACATCGCACTCATTTGGTTTTCTTTAAATCAATGACGAGCAGGAAACTGTAAACGGGTAGGGCGAGTGGGGAAGTGAGGCAGTTGCAGCTCTGGTGAAACTCCTTCTTTGTGAGTCACTCAGTAACAAGAGGCGTGATGGTGACTCAGGCGTGAGAGCTCTTCACATCGAGAACAAAAGGCACTCAAGGTCAGTTAGCACCTCTTCCGGAGTGGGGGTGTGGTGAGGTGCTAACAGAACCTCTTGACTTCTGTACCTCCGGTTTTAGGGTGGCGAACGTTCTTTGGGACTCTTATTCTGCAAAACAGACACAGTGACTGAAACTATGCTGCACGGTATGATGTGGAACACGGCCTGTTCAGCTTTGTGCATTTTCCCTGTAGTCCCGTATGTTTCATGTTCCGTGTAAACGTGAAAGTTGTCCTGTTTCGAGCAATGCGTGAAAACATTTAGCAAAGCAGGATTCGAAATTGCAGTAAAGTCAAGCAGCTCATGGTTATTTGAACAATCCTTAACCTAACATATACTCACGCACTCACAGATACATTTGTAGCTGAAAGAGTCTGAGAAGATATACTCAAGTTACCATTGGTATTTTTGTCTGGATTGATGGGCTATCATTATCTGCTGCGAAATTCATATTGTAGCCGGGCACATGGCAGTAGCTGTGCGAGTCGGAGAGGGATCATGGAACCCTTTTCATGTGACTTTGCATCTTTTTGTTTGAATGCCGCCACTGCCATTTATGCTGATCAACTCCAACAGTTTGTTAAAATGCTGTTTCGATCCCCGCTATATTGATGTTCAAAACAAAACTGCAGTGTGGGAATGTGATGAATATGTAAAGTGTCTGTCCTGTCATGATCATGTTCTCCTCCCGCGCAGAAAATCGCAAGCAGCTCGAATGTTGCTTTGTTTTCCAGGCAAGTTGAGTTTTTACTGGAACGGAATGGAGACTGTTATTTCATCGCTGTTGTGAAACAAGGTCCTGCGGTGACTTGATTCGTCGTTGTTTGGTTTTCTGGCCAATGGGAAAATCGTTCCCAAGAATTTCGATGTCATCCGTTATTGCATTTCTCCCATTTCCTTCATTTCCGTCCTGGAGACATCGGAAGGTAAAGGTAATCCAATCGAGATTGTGATTGGTGAAATTCACTTTTTATTGCCGATTCTTATTATGTTCTTTCTTTCTCTCTTTTCAGCATTGTCTGGGAAGTGGTGGTGCACTAAGGCTGCAGTATGTTGGAAAGAGTAGTTTGGAATTGCCCTGTTGTTAGTTGTGAGATTTATTTATGGCTCATGACCTCGTACTGTTTCACATTTAGCATTCATGCTTCGCTGTGTCTGAACATTCATTTGGTTTGCCCGATTTGTTTGTGTTTCGTGTTAAATGCTTTCTGTTTTGTGTTTCGCTCTGTACATTACGAATTGACAGACTTTTTGAAGTAATTTCCAGCTGCAAAAATCCTCAATTGAGGATCTGGGAAAATTTCACGGAATATTGCCAATCAAAGCAAAAGTAAGGAAGTCGTTCATTTCGGCAGTGTTTCACAATTCTACCTTTCCCGTGAGCAGTCGAACAGACTAAATGATTGTGCCACAGACTGTGATGCTAAAAAGTGATCCTTTAAAGCAGGTGTAATAAGCATCACAACGTTATTGGGGTACGCCACGTGGGAACAGATACTTGAGTGTATCACGTCCATGCTCTCCACATCGCCAAAATTAAACATGTCCCTTTCCCAGCATTTGACCTCAATCCGTCAAAAGCTATTCTATCCAGAAACTCATTCCATTCCCTTTGCAATTTTCTGAACGTAATAGCCTCGTCCACGTTCGCGGTCAGCTCATTCCACACATGCACAACCTTCTGTGTAGGAAATGCGCCTCAGGTACTTTGTCAATTTCAGCCAAATCACCTTAAACTAATGCTCTCGAATTTTCAACTCTCCCCAGCTTGGGTAAAACACGAAAATACTCAGTTTACAACCCTTCCATAAGATCATATCGCAGCCGTTACGCTGCAGGGAAAGTTGTCCCAGCCTATTCCACCTTGCCCTATCCTCCAAACATTAACGACATCCTTGTCTGTATTTTGTCATCAATTTCAACGTGTCTTTTTTTTTAAGTTTTCAAGATGTCAATTACGCTGGACAACAACGAGCTGTTGGAAACTGAAAGACAAAACGTAGAATGGCTTCAATTTTCAGTGCTGGACACCACTGAGCCGCTGCACGGGCGGCCGCGGCTTGTTTCTGTGGTGTAGTGGTTATTACATTCGCCTTACACACGAAAGGTCCCCAATTCGAAACTGGGCAGAAACTGCTTTGTTCTTCAATTGCAGCACTTTACATGGACAAAAATGGAGCTTTCTTGCTTGCTTTCCCATCTGCAAACCTGCCATCGAATTTGCTTTAACAAATCTGCTCCTTGAGTGAAATGTAATGTAATGCAATTCCATTTAATTACTGTGCAAAGCATTGTAAAGTTTTTCTCCAACCTGGGTCTGATCATAAGTTTATTCTGTTTGAGAGTATAGTTACCACGTTCTGATCCTAACATAAAAAGCAGTGCCGCATTTGCTTTCCTTGCGCAGACTCGACCATTCCCAATGCAAAGATAGGCGGAAGTGAGGGCTGCAGGTGCTGAAGCTCAGAGTCGAAAGTGTAGTGCTAGAAAAGCACGGCAGGTCAGACAGCATCTGAAGAGCTGGAGAAGCAATGTTTCTGACACTAACTACTGCCATTCCATTACTACCTGATGCGTGGAGGAAGAATGACTCATATTCCGCCTTCGGACCATGCAACCTCACGGGATAAATGTGTACTTGAACAGCTTCCTCATTTCACTTCATTCTACATTATACCAGTCGCAATCTTCCAACTAGGCACTGCTCTCTTGACCCGTCGATGAAACAACCCTCTTAACTATCACCTTCTTCCTCACCTTCATCCACCTGTCGCTTTCCCAGATACTTTTCCACCAACAGAATTACCCTCCCACTTAAATCTCAACCCCGACCTGCAAGCCTCATTCCTGATGAAGGGTTCATGCCTGGAACGTCGATTCTCCTGCTACACAGATGCTGGCTGACATGCTGGGCTGTTGAAGTACTATGCTGTCGCCACTCCAAAGATAGATGAGCTCGGCTGGGGCTCTTTATCTGACAGTGGGAAAAGCTGGGATAGGAACTGATTAACGTGCACAGAGAAAGGATAGATATATGTGATAGAAATAAACTTCTTACGGGAAGGGTTAATAACCAGGGATATAGCAAGAGAGATGATATTCAGAGAAGTTTTAGGAAGAATGCTGACAACCTCAGAGTGTTGTATGTCTGGAACGCACCATTTGAACGTGTGGTAAAGCTAAGAGTCAACAGAACATTTCCGGAGTATTTAGCCGAACACTTGAGGAGCTAGCCCTTAATGACGAGGTACTGGAAAGTGGGGCAAGGACAAAGAGATGTTCGATGAAAGACTTGAAACCGTATTTTTGGGTGCAGCAAAATGGAGGCTAGCACAGCTCTTTGGCGAAGTGAAAGATGCTTTAGACTTCCACTGTGTTGTTTATATTGTGATTCAAATTTTGTTTGTTTGAGTCCCACCATATTCGGAGTTTAGAACATAGAACATAGAACAATACAGTACAAAATAGGCCCTTCGCCCCTCGATGTTGCGCCGACCTGTGAACTATTCTCGCTTCGTCTCCCTACATTATTCCAAAATCATCCATGTGTTTCTCAATTTCTTTCACATTTCAGCTGAATCAATGGTTGTTCGACTGATTCATCGTCAATTCCAGTCATCTGGAGTTCTCGTCCCTGCTTCTGACCAGAGAAGATTCCTCACCTTCTTGATGGTGAGCTTTGAGGGAATCGTATCATTTGAAACATGATCAGACCAGAATCGACTGCTCATTCACAAAACCCACTGCTGAAGCTCACTGTCTCTAAACACATTTCCCACCCACAGTTGCACAGAGTTTTTCGGTTTGTTCAGTGTCTTTTATCCCTTTTGGTGACAGATTGATGTGGATGGGTTGGGAAAAGATATTGATGCATTTGTTCAGCCATAAGGATATCAAATGACGGGATAGTGCCATCGTATAAAATTGCCTCCCCTTGTTCCTGTCCCTGTCTGTGCTGTTTCTGACAGAGGAAATTAAACAATAACATGATGAGGACACTGTGAATGTACACTGTGAATATCAAGGACCTCCTCTTTATCCCATTGCTCTCACAGCTGGAATACACAACTCCTGCTGCAGCTTTAGATCAGACAGTGGAGGATTCTCCCAGACACTCTGTCTGACTGCATGCTCCTTCACACAGGTTTCCAACTGGACACATGGAGCAAACGGCCGTGTGGATATTGGGCATTCAGGGGCAGATATCCCCTTGCTGGGCTAGAGTTGTGGCCAAGTTAATAAACATGAATTTAAGCGATTCTGTATCTTATTATGCATTCTTATCATTTTACAAATTAAACTGAAATTCAATTTACTCTTGTTTAACATTCTCATATCTTTAGTATTCATGAAAACTGTGCAATGTCCTCGGATGTAGGAATGGTGAAGATTGATGATGGGTGCAGTATGTTTCATGTTGTCTGTATGAACTTTCAGAAGGAAGTTAATGGAGTGTCTTTGAATCAAATTCTGTGCCGAATTGAAGCCGATCAAAAGAACAGCCCTGTGACAGCAATAATGTAAACAGGACAGTGACCTACGGAAACGCAGTTTTCAATCAAGTCTAATTTGCACGACATTTTTCTGTGTCCCTTTCCTGAACCTGGTGCTCCAATCATCACAGGTCAGTTCCTCCTTCTCTGCCTTAACTTTAATTTCAGATTTACAACAAAACTGGAACAGGTTGGTCGAAGGTCCCAGAGTTACGAAGAGTGCACGTTACTGGTGGCACTCTGCTGGTCCTGTGCAGCAATTCATCATCACTTAACAGCGTGTGAAATACTGCAGCTGTAATTTCAATTATTATCTGAAGCTGCTTTTCCTGATGTTGATCAGGGATCATTGGAGCACTAAACTGAAGTGCATTTGAAACATAACGTCGAATAAAGCAGCATTTATTGTAAAACTTCAGCTTCTGATTTGTGGGACTGTTCTGTATTTGGAAAATGTGTCAACTATCAGCCGGAAAGCTGTCCATATTCCCCAGGCGATTATCCATCTGTGGATCGGGAAACAGGGAATGTTTTAGCATGATGACATTTTTCAATTCTTTGAACCTCCACTGTATTCCTTTCTTGCAAAGGCTGTTAAACTTCTTTCATATTATCCCATTTGCTGCAAAGTCGCACAGTTCATTAAACTGTTAAAATGAATTAGGTTTATCTCTTTGGGTAGATTGAATGTTGTCAGTGAATCTGGTAAAGTCATAACAAATAGCTTTGCTGTTGTGCAGAACAGAGAGTTCAAACAGGAATAAGGAGGACTCAGTTCAAGGCAACAACTGGCAATGATGGTGATGCTTGACATCAACAGGGCCATTCCTACTCACTAGAGTCACCATTGTATTACAGATCAGGTCAGTGGGAGAGATTATGATCCTTATGGAAACCTGAGATAGTGCGACAATTAATCTCACAATGTTAGTCTCACTCTATACCATAAACCAGTTAGCCAGCGGAGTGAGCTAACTGGCTTCCGTTTACTGCAAAGCTATAACAAATATATCAGTATATTAACATTTTGTAGTAGTTCACGTAGAATCAACCGCGAAACTTTCAACACCACCAGCTCTTCTTATACTAAACTTCATTTACAGATGTTATACAATTTCTTTCCAATGAACGCTAAAGAATTCGTGAGTGTGCCACTTTTGTATCCCCATCCAGGCAGCCCAGAATCCCTGTCCCTGTTAAATTCGATTCTTGTGTGCCTGCATGTGGTTTTTCAAATATTCTGGAATCAGCTTCTAATTTGTTTTCTTTGGGAAAAAATCATCTCCGATTTCAATAACTATCAGAATAAAAAGTACCTGCTGTAAACTTCTTTGTCGTCCCTCGCCGATTTTGAAGCTCTAATCTTTAGTTATACACTCACCTCAGCGATAGGATTTCCTCCTATTTACCCTTACCAACCTCACATAAGCTGAAAATCCTCTGGTTGGACAAAATTCAGTCATTCCTGATTTGTTCCGCTTATTCTACATCTATTCCACCATCCCATTAAACTCCTTGATTTCTTTTCTCTTGGCTTTATCTCCCAGTAAATCTCATTTCCGTCGTCTCGAACGATTTTGCAATAAGGGAACTCTCACCATATCCTTCCTAACCATATTCCAACCTCAACCCCCGTGTATTTCATCATGTCTTTATATCCCAGTGAGTTTCGTCCTGAGAAATGATGCTTGGTCTAATTCAACTCATGAAAACTTACCACTATGCTTTGCAATCTCATTACCGGTACGGGAAAGATGTGAGCTATTTCACTTATAGCTGAATCGATTGGCCGTAGCAACATTGGTTCAAATCGCAGTCACATATGTGAAAGTTGCACTCATTTTAGTTTCTTCTCAACGTATGCTGAAGTAGCACAGTGTGGAATCAATTAATATTATAAAGACATACATAAGGGGGCGTCTTAAATGTGAGGTTATGAAATCAGGGTAGTTTTGATTAACATAGACCAGAGATGGTTCAAATCTCAGGCTCATGAGATTGACAGAGGGTGATGTTGAGCGAAATATACTGTCTTGGCAAATACCAGTGCTATGAAGCTGTGTGTGTAATGTGCCTTAAAGGTTGCTGAAATGGCTGGCGAGCACAAGGAGTCCAAAACAAAGTAACACCATAACATTTGGTCGAAACCGCTAACAGCTTTGTTACATTGATAAAAAAACAAATTCGCATTCGCCTAATCAGTTTAAATTATGCCCCAATCAAGTTTGAATATGGTATTTTAACAATGTTAAAATCAGTGAAACGAGCCGATGATTTATGGAACAAATATAAGACATGTTGAACAGTTACCCAGAGCGGCAAAGAACAGCAAAGAGAGCAGCAAAAATTCCAACAGATGTCGGATGCTAGTAAGATCTCCGAGAGGTGACTAACTGCAGAAAGAGATTTCATAGAAAAAAGCACCGACACCGAACTGGAGAGAAAATCTACAGAGGAAGGTACAACGAGAAGATTCGACAACCGGCTGGTTTTTAAATTTGTATATTTTTTGTAAATATTAATGGGTTCGGGGATGGGGAAGGCTTTTCAGACCAGTATTGTAGAGCAGAAGGTTGAAGACAGGTTTAGAGAAAGGACGTGTAAGTAGTTGTAAGTTAATTATTCTCTGTATAATAGAAAAAAGTAATGAAGTTGTTATTTTTAACTTTAAATACTAATTTTTTTTGCTATAGTTCTTTGCCTCTTGAATTTTAACAGAATACAGCACGGGATGAATCCTTTCTGTTTTGTTTGTTTACATTAGCAGAGGAGTTTACTCCGTTATGTAATACCAGTTTCTGTGGTTGCTGTGTTGTTTCGCTCATTTGTGCATTTTGCCTCATTAACGATTTTGAAGTTATCCCCTCAATGCAAAAGTTCCGTGCTTTTGCACCATTGTACAAAAGGTGTAGTGTGTCTAAGCAACAGGGCGCCTTACAATAACATCCGACGCTGATTCAATCTATCTATCCTGGTATTGAACAATGGAAGCAGCACTGCGCACTCTCCTCGAGTTTGGAAAACAATTCCCTCAAAGATAATGCAACATCCCCGCATTCAAGGGGATTTCATTCCATCACCTTCAATTCCTCACAGAATCCGATTCAACAAGTTTTGTCACTAAGTCATTTATTTGTTTGTGTTTAAATCATGTGAGCAAAGGGTCACAGTTGGAGAGTGCTGGTCCCATAAAACAGTGGTCAGACCATACTCTGTGCACTGTACTCTGTTGTTCATCATTTCACTAACAGCAGGTAGATGCATCTATGCTCTGAAACCTTTTCACGCCTGTTTTAAGAAGCAAGATAAACAGTTCCTTGTTCCTACTTTTGTTGTCACACAGACCAAGATTGTAAATGATGGAAACATGCACTAATCGAGACTATCTGCTCTCCCAAATCCTTTTTCTCTCCAGCAGGTGATAAGCTTCTGGTCTGAATCGCTTTCTTCTGTTCCCTGTCACTCTGGGATGATGTGAGCTGTGAAAACTCTTCTCTGAGCTGGGGGTAACGTGGTAAAGTTTGGACACATCAGGTGCAGTGTGTCTGAGCGACAGGGCTCTCTTCAATAACATCGCATGCTGATTCAGATAGCAGAGCCTTCGCTGTGAATTCGAGAAGTACACAGACACTGTTACCGATTACTGGGAGAGATTCTCTCTTTCCCAGCATTTCTGCACTTTTCTGTCTTTCTCAGATGGAATTATTTGGACAAGGTTCCCAAAGGAATATGACTTCCTGTGCACGCAACATCTCCCTTTGGCACAGCTTTCCAGAATTTCCATAACTCCCACTCCCACTGGCCACCTGCCCCGCTGCAGAAGCCCGTGTTCGATAGGGAGCTGAAGAGCGCATTCACCTTGTTCTCCCACAACACCGATTGCCAATAGAAGATGTGTTCGTCCAGTTGCCAGCGGGGGAAGGGCTAGCGCAGCCTCCTGGGAAACGGTAGTCAGAATGGCAAGGAGCTATTATGAAAACTCAGTGCTACGTTGACTCCGAAACAAAGAGACTCACCTGATTTTAGATCACGTTTAAGGCGGGGTTTCTGGCTCGTTGGTTTTGGGTGTGATATCGCGTCAGGTGGGTGATATAAATGCGAGAAGTTACACTTGAGCCCTGGAGTTTTGCATCCGGTCCCATTTTTGACTCGGAAAGTATGATTTCGATGAGAGCGAGGTCAGATCAAGATACTGAATCATCAAGACAGACACCAGCAGCTTCTTGTATGCCGTTACTAGACTGAGAAATGTATTCTCCACTTCAAATGATGCTGATCCTGTTAATGTGGATCTTGCCGAGCGCACGTCCTGTGCAGAGTAATCTGAATGCCTTGTTTTTCTCACGCTTTGTTCTACATGTCCTTGATTACTATGATCTGCCTTTACCAATTGCAAAGGTTTTCACTGCACTCAGGTAAATGTGACAATCAATCAATCAAATATAATCAATCAATCGAATGCCACAGACATTTCCTTATTGTTTGGTGCCAGCACAGCGAAGGTGGGCTGTATGGCTTCCGTTTGCACTATTTCGTGATTCTAAGTGAAATTACAGTTAAACCGACAGAATGTGGGAAGTTACTCAAAGGTTATGTTGACACAGCCGGGACACATACGCGCCACAGTGTATCACATAATAATAGTGAAGACCTTCTTGAAATCATCCTCTGAGGCACATGCCACACGCCAGATTAAAAACTGAAGACCGACGGAAACTGCTGTAGTCAGCCCTAACAGAGCGACCCAGCGGGAGCGTACTGGGCTCATAACCCAGAAATTAATGGATTGAAAACATCCTCTGCTCGTTGACAATTCCAGGTTTCAGTGTGTGTACTGCCCCGCCAGTGTTCCTCTACAACATAGCTCCATTCAACGTACTGCTTGTTGTTTCAATTTCCACTTCCTTCCTGTCAATGTATCTGAAATGAATATCTCGAACTGATACACCCGCCAAATTTACACAGGTGGGGAAACACACTTGTGAATGTCAGGAAGCTTTTTTCTTGTTCTCTATCTGTCTTCTCTGATCTGATTTCCGAAATCACTTGCCAGAGTGGGGAATAAACTGGTGTAGGTAAGATATATCAATTGCAGAGTGCGCTATGCGCATGACGTCCTGCATTTGGTCTCCCTCTGTTTCACACAGCGGTGCCCTCCCTGTGAAATGAAAAGCCATAAATGGCAATTGGATCATCTTGTTGGAGACAGCATTACGACACAGACACAGTTCCGCATTATTAGGACATACATCACCAATTATAAATAACCACAGAGATATACAAGCGACCCAGAGTTGCAGTGGACTCGATGGGCTGAACGGCTTCTGCAGGCGCGTGAGTGACGCCACATCTTGATGCTGTCCCTCCTTCTGTCTCTGGGACAGGGTGGCTGAGGGTGAAATAATGTCTCATCTTTAACCCTCCTTCCGCGTTACATTATCTGCACTGAAAATGTGTTGCTGGAAAAGCGCAGCAGGTCAGGCAGCATCCAAGGAGCAGGAGAATCGACGTTTCGGGCATAAGCCCTTCCTTAGGATCCTTCTGCAGATTATCTGCAGTCCTGCAGTTCTGAGCTGTGGGAATGGCTCTCAGTGAGTGAGGGTTTTACTCAGATTCTCTTCATCTCAGACAGTTGTGTCTCAGATGCTAACTGCTGCCGGACTGCAGCAAAGAAACAGATGTCCCTATTAGAAAAGCTTTGCTGCAGGATTTTATGTGAAGATGGATTCTGAAAACCACACAGGCTGCGCAAAAATGCATTCGCATGAATTTACCTGAGGAAAGAGTATCCGGAGTACAGTTCTCTATTTCCCACTATCTCAATACATTTGTCGCTCTCTTAGATAAATGATATTTGGAGGAAGTTCCCAAACAAACTTGCTGATTTCGAGCACCAGAGGGACTTGGCTGTGCCGATGAGAGAGAGCTTTAGAGCGTATTCGCGCTTACCTCCCCTCACTGCCTGCAGGTGGATGGAAATAGATGAATTACCTGCCGATGGACACAGCTCAGTCCAAGCGGAAGGGATAAACAGCACTATCCCGTGAACAAGGAGAGGGAATGAGTAGGTGATATTCTTGAAACTCTTTGCTGCTTCGAAATCCGAGAGCAAAGTGGGATGTAGTTGGATCTGAGGGACTCTCAGCTGGTTTAGTGCTGGAAATGCAAGAGTGTTTGGGATTATGATCTTCACTTCATAGCTTGTGTTCATAGTGGCATGTGAGAATTCTTACTTCAAGTCGCCTTCGAGCCTTGGTTGTTTGATTGCACTTTTACACATCGCCCTATCAACTGTTTGATAAAAAGGTGCAAATTATGAAGTTGCACCCCTTGAAATAACTTTGTGCTTTGGGGTCAGAAGTGTGATTGTAGTGGGCATGACACAGTTACATACGTGGTGAAAGCGAAACAAATGTTTCACGATGTTCACACACACAATCTCTCTCTGAATTAATCCACCATCTGGATGTTTGCACAGTCCTGAATGTTGATCTTTAGGAAATGGGAACGTGAAATGATTGGAAACAGCGCTGAACAGGTTGATGGGAATGGTGTGGTTTATGAGGAATGGCAACAATAAAGGTCATTTGGAAAGTTGGGGCAGTTCTCCTTGGAGAGGAGAAGGCCGAAAACTGGCCTTGTTGAACCTTTCCAAGACATGAGTGGATTAGACAGAGGAAATAAGGAACAGAATGCTCCCCACGCCTGAAAGGATCGTGAATGATTCGGTAGTTTAAAAGCCATTCGTAAAAGAAGAAGAAAGGTACATAGGGAGTGGTTAGGGTCTGTAAACCACTGCCTGAAATTGACAAAGACACAGTTTCAATCGAGTTATTTAAAAACAAATTCGATGTTTATGTTGAAAGAAAAAGTGTGCAGAGTTTCAGGGAGTAGGCAAGAGAATTATACCAACAGAGAAGTACATTTATCTCTGTGGAGAGCCAGCACAGCTAAGGTGGTTTGTGACACATTTGTGATCCTGTGTATAATCACAATTCCACCAACAAAATTAGGGAGTTAGATGACGGTGATATTGATAAAGCCAGGACACATCTACACAACAGAATATTGTCCAGCAGGTACATGTCACAGGGAGGATGGCGCTGTCTGAAAGTCCTGCAGGGTGTCCTGCGGATCAGACACAGTGCACTTCTCTATTCAGAATGTACCAGAGTGAGAGCCAGAGAAGGCAACTTGGTTACTTGTACGTTTTGTCAGCACGGGAGTTACGAACAATGAGGAAAAGTGGAAATACCGGTGATTTGTTCACATTTGAAGTGTTTACGGGAAATAGAGAGCAGAGGAAGACACAAGGTAAAGCAATTGAGATCTGAATACAGGAGCAGCAAATACGTTGGACAGCTCAGAGGAGATCTTTGAAGTCTTGAATTCTGGTAGATGGGCCGAGCGTGCTTTCACAAGGCCACACTGTTACAAATGTGTCCTTGTCTCTTGACCTTGTATTGTAGTAAGGCAAATATTGCCGTTACACTGCAGGAAACTCCATTTTCCAACGAGAGGGACGTCAGCATTTAACAAAGGATATATTGCGAAACATTTCACATAAATTGTTGCATTCCATCTTAGTGTCTCGCTTTGTTTCTTTCGCACTGGACCTGTCATTGTCCCTGCACTGAAGGTGTTTTGCTTCTTCTGCGTGCCTTTTACAGTGTGAGTGACATGATGAAGTTGTACAGCCCCATCCTCTGATGCAATTTTCCACTTCAATTCAGCTTACCCTAACTTTGCTATCTGATACCATTCCCCTTGCTTCGGTTTTAAGCGCTCATCTTAGACCCAATCTGTCCTCCTCCAAAATAAATACGAAACTCAGCCACGCTGTTATCGCTGAAAACTAGCGACACATTCATTCTGAGGTCAATCATTACTGCTGTCTCATTTCACATTATCAGCTACCGTGCTCTCTGGTTGCTTCTCGAAATCACTATTATTGTAAACTGCTGCAACATCCGCCAATATGAAATATAAACAGAAAGATTCAGGAAATTTTATCATCCACAAACAAACGAAAATAAGGAATGCAACTGTTGGGACAAGCAGATTGCAAAATCAGAGTCTGAAAATCTTGTTGCAATTGTTTTGCTTTTAATGAGCACACACATTGAGTTCAGTGCAGAACCAATCCCCAACTCGGAGAAGGGAATCGTTGGCTTTGAAGATGCTTTGTGAATGTTCACTGGATTCATCCCAGTAATGGGAGGACTGTCCTCCGGGAGCATATGAGGAAAATCATTCAATGTCGAATGGGGTTTCTAAACATGAGTGGTGAAGGGAATGTCTCCATTCGCAAATTAAACATTGGGTAGGATTTAATACAGGGACACACGAACAAACCAGACAAGAACATAGAAAGATAATAAACAATAGATATGATAATTATTTTTTGGAAAGTTTCGATTTTAGATCCAAGGTGGTCTTTGGTGACGGGTATTTCATGTCCACAACCAGTCTGCACAGAAAACGATTGCAGCCCTACTGTGATGTGATTGAATCTCAGTTACTTTTAGAAAAAGCTGCGTCTCACTCAGGTCAAGGGGATTTAGGGATGCTGGCCTTACAAACTTTTTCCCAAATTCCTTGGAAGTACAAAGGAATTTTTCATGGGGAGGTTGTTCATGATCTGGTTAAATAATAATGAACGTTGTTTGGATTTATGAGTAAGGAAATTATATTACAAAGCAAAGTGCTCATAATGTAACTGATAAATCTAAAGGTCAAACTCAGTGCAAGTATTATTTGTAATCCTTGTCCTCACTCTCCAACAAAAAACTAAAAACATTAGAAAGGGCACAGCCGCAATTTCCTGCATAGAAAGGCATGAGGACACTCTGGGTTGAGGTTTACTGAGGCACAGAAACATTAGAAATGATGCAAACCGGTTTTATGAGGATGATAGACAGAATGATGGATTTTATTCACATGATTTTGAAAATGCTGTACCAGAAAACATGCAAGTTTGCGTACTAAATGAAAGACATCTGTCACATAACACAAAGTTTGAAGTGACTAAATCAGCGGTATTCCCTCTTTCGAGTAAATAAATAAATAGAGTCTCAGATTCAAAACCATTAGTGATTGATCCAGAAAAACTTGGATCAGAGTTTCTTCTGCTCAAGAGCTATTTAAATCCGGAACGAATTTCGAGAGATAATGATAGAAGCTGAGTCCAGATTGTTTTAAAAGACACATGAACAAGCACACAGGTCGGGAGAAAGTCAAAGTGTGTGTAAAAATTTCGAATTTTGTTGACTTATCAAAAAAGACTTTTGATTTTTCATGAACACGTCCAGCTGGATAAGATGGAATATAAAATGTTCATGAATTTGAAAGATATGGCATATTATTCAACGTGAAACATTGTAAATGGAATTGATCTTCTCGCAGATTGCAAACGCAGGTTACTTCCTAATGAGAAGGAATTGGACTGTTGCTAGGAGACATAATACCTGCTTTAAATATTTGACCACTTTTACATTATGTTACGTATATTTCATGCTTTCTGATCTCCATCCATTAAATTATCAAAGTTGGCGCTGTCTTTTTTGTCTTTTTTAGCCCTCTGTTCTTTCATACAGCACACAATTTTAAGCTGAAAGAAACTCTGACCAGAACTGAATGCAATATTAGAACGGTCCCATGTGATCAGTATAATTCATTTTTGATTATTACACTGACTTTTGCGAGTTTACAGCAAATTGAATAACACGAAACGTGGTCAACATGTTTTGTTTTCTCTGAATTTAACGCAGTACGCATGGGAAACGCCGTCCATTTGTTGAAAACTTATTTTCGGTTCTCTGTCCACACATGTTGTCACGTTTTAAAAATTTGCAGCTTGTTTGTTGGTAATCAGTCATTTTCCAGAAAATGTTGTACCTCAATTCCAATCAACGTGGCTTTGCTCAGCATCGCCTTCCATCCTGAAACTTCAACACAATGACAAATTGAAGCTGCTCTATGTGATGGCCAAATTTAAACCTCCACTCAACACAGCCTACTACATTAGCACAGAGATACCATCCACTGATTACCTGCTGTACTGGATCCACGCATTAATGCTTACCGCCACATTCCTGGTTGTATCAAAACGGATGGGAAAACGAGTATCTATGATTCCACGGCTGTTACCTGGAATTTATGATCGCCTTTACCAGTGGTTCCAACGTTCTATGAGGAAATTGATGAGAAGCTCATTACTAAGATGAGTTAATTATTTAATAATATAATTGCAATATTTCCGTGAACAAACCCCTGAACTTTTTAATTTTGATTCTAATCCATAGAAATCTTTTAATTTTAATTTTGAGCAATCTCAATGACTGATCTCCGCAGTGCCTACGGAATCAATTATAAAATTTCATAACACTTTGAATTTTCGCATCTCAGTCCGCTATTTGGGAAGTGTTCCCGTTGTGGGAAATTCACTTCCCTGTATATCTGCTGCTGCTCCCAGCATGCCCTGTGGTACTACATACATTTTCCTTCTGCCATTTTCTCACTGTGTTGCTGTGATCGTACAGTGACTTTGTGTCACATGGCCCAGGAAAATAACACAGGCCAAGGTTGAGCAAAACAAACTTTATTGGTAAAAAGTCGCTCCTGTCGTTTTTTGCGTTGTTCAATTCAATTTCCAGTTATTTAAGATTTTGAAATTGTTTGCTCTGTACATAAGAGTGATAGGTCAAAAAATTCTGTCCAGAAGAGAGGGAGTGCTAGTTCTGCCACTGAGTACGAGTACTGTCCTCGAGTCGGGAAAATAATTCTTCAGAGACAGAGTTACATTGCCCCCGTCACGAGACTTTTCATTCCATCAGCTTCAAATATTGACAGAATTGAATTCAACAGACTTTGTTACTTTGTCATTTCGTTATTTCTGTTCAGATCATGTGAGCAGAATGCCACATTGGGAATGCCCCATCGAGAAGAGGTGATGCCATACTCGGGGAACTGGACTGCACTATTTATCATTTCACCAACACCAGGAGAAGTGTCCGCTTTTAAGCACAATTTACTCAACTCAGTTACACATATGGTCAGATGTGCAAAGCATCTGTGACGAGGTGTCTGACAGGTTAAAGTGATTAACTACTGATTCATTGTTCTCTACAGGCGTATGGTCCAATCGCACTCTCGTCGCTTATGGAGTGCAGTCGTTCATGACGCTATTTTTGTTTGGGTCTTGACTAAATTGGAGGTCGACTGGTGAATTTGTCACCATCGACGCTGCAGTAAAGTCTCCATTAATTAGTCTAATCTGTCGCTTAAACGGTAATGAATGCAGACTGACTTGGAATAATGAAAAGGAACCCGGTTTTCCTTTTGAAGACAAGTTACTGTGAGCTTTTATGGAATGAATGAGATCCAGGAAAAGCAAATAACGGGAGATGACAAGGCGCGTGTTTATGCAATGGAATGTAAATGACTATTTTGTCAGATGAATCCTGTCGCAGAGTGGGGAGAAGTGATTCTTCTTTGTGACCAAAGCACACACCGGCAGCAGAAAATAATGGAGATATTTAGAAAGGGGCAGAGGAAGGTTTCAGGGACAAAGAGTACTGGCTGTAAATGCACAGCAGAGAACTTGCTAATGTAGGTACTGTGCATGGGCATGAACACAGTTACACATTGTTCTCCCCCTTTCTCATTGCTCTTGACAGTGACGAATGCTGAACATGAAACGCAGACAAAGACAAGAAATGGGAAGCAAGCTCCCTCTCTTTATGAACAACTGGAGCAGACATCATGTTACCTGCAGGGACTGGCCGAAACTGTGGATCAATAACCGCTGACTAATGTAGAACAACCATGTGAAATTACTTAAATTTCGATTATTCTCTTGTCATTAACATGTATTTAGTTCTAACAACCGTGTGGCCAATAGAAGATAACGACTTATTTCATGTTGGATAACAACATTGTCAACATTTTTCACATTGAAATCTATTGCGATCATTTTACACATTTAACAAGTTCAATTTACTGAATACAAACCTCATTCCGTCACAGGAAACAAAACTGCTGATTTCCTCAAATACATCCTCCTTGCTAAATAGCAATTACACAGGATGAATCATATGATGTAATATTTATTGAAAATCCGCCATTTAGCACTATTATCTTACATTGCGTTGAGTGCAATGGGCATATGCAAAACAAAAAATTTGAAAGAAAGTATTTCACAAAGTATCCTTGGGTGGTGATTAAAAATAAGGTAAGGTTCTCATGTTGTGGAAAATACACCTGTATTTGGATACAATTTAAGAGTGCAACTACTCTGTGCCCCCCAGGGATGCAATCAGTGAGCGCACGGTACTTCTATGATCGTATTGAGGCGCATGAGATGCCAAGGCTTCAGCTCAAATAGCACCTTGAGCAGCTTCTATTGACATGGAGCAGCGGGAAGCAATGGGGCATCAGGCTAGGAGCTACACCCTCACGTGGAGCGGTTTCTATGGACATGGAGCAGCAGGGAGCATTGGTGCATCAGGCTGGGAGCTCCACTCTCACATGGAGCAGTTTCTATTGACATGGAGCAGCAGGGAGCAATGGGGCACCAGGCAGTAAGCTCCAACCGCACCTGGAGAAGCTTTTATTGATATGGAGCAGGGAACAATGGGACTTCAGGCTTGGAGTACCAACTTTACCTAGTGCGCCTCGAACTCATGCAGCTCATGGTTATTTTATAAAATCAGAAGCGAACATACATTCTTACACACATATATATTTGCAGCTGAAAAGCTTCTGAGAAGATACATTCAGATAACCATTGATTTATGTCTGCATTAATGGGCTATCCTCATCTGCTGCGAAATTGATATTGTAGCCAGTATTTCCCAGCAGCTGAGCAAGCAGGCGAGGGATTACGGAACCCTTTCCTCTGTGAACGTGCTTCAGTTACTTTACAGGCGCAGATCTGAATATGTATGAAAGTCGGCAAAAAGGTCACATGGCACAGTGGGCTGAACAGGGGCATGGAGGTTTTTGAATCTCGGTTATGAGAATTCGAATGGCTGCACTGCAATTTCAGTGGGTCAACTGTAATGCTACTGCATGTTGAAATGTGGGTCAAAGTAAAAAAGATGGGGTTTGCTTCTCAAAGACTTGATAGTGGTGGGTGCGAATATAGACTCAGGCAAAGGTGTCAGTGTCTGTACTTACATAACAGTGTTCGCCTCCCAAACAAAAATAATCGCGGGCTGAAGCAGTTCGAGCTACTGTATCCATTCAGAAAAGTTGAGTTTTCACTGGAGCCGAAAGCAGACTGTTATACCATCTTTGTTGTGAAACAAAGTCCTGCGCTGACTCGACTCGTTGTTATTTGGCGTTTTGGCAAATGTGTGCAATGTCGTGTGTTCCATCATTTCAATCATTTCAGTCCTGGAGACAGAAGGGAAAGATATTCTAATCGAGACTGTGATTGACGAAATTCACTTTTTATGACCCATCATTATTATATTCTGAGCGCAAGAGCCTCCTCCACTTCCTCTGGTAGCTCATTCTATACACGCATAACCTTGTGAGTGGGAAATGTGCCTCAGGTCGTTTGTCAATTTCAGACCACTCACCTTAAACCTATGCTCTCGAGTTTCCAACTCAGCCCAGCTTGGATAAAACACGTAAATACTCAGTTTACAATCCTTCCATAAAATCATGTCGCAGCCGTTACGCTGCCGGGAAAGTTGTCTAACCCTATTCCACCTCACTCTACAGTCCAAACATTGACCACATCCTTGTCTATATTTTGTCTCCAATTTCACGTCTATTTTTTTTAACTTTTTCAATATGTCAATTACCCTGGATAACAACGAGCTATTGGAAAAAGAAAGGTGAAACAGAGAATGGCTTCAACTTTCAGTACTGGATGTCACAGAACAGTTGGCTGAGGCTTGTTTCTGTAGTGTAGTGGTTATCCCATGCGCCTAACACGCGAAAAGTCCCCAGTTCGAAACTGCTTTGCTCTTCAAGTGCAGCCATTTACACGGACAAGAACGGAGCTTTCTTGCTTGCTTTCCCATCTGCAAACCTGCCTTCGAAATCGCTTGAACAAATCTGCTCTCTTTGTGAAATGTGATGCAATTCCATTAAATTAGTTTGCAAAGCATTGTAAAGGTTTTGTCCAACCTGGTTCTGATGATATGCCATTCTGTTTGAGAGTGCAGTTACCGCGTTCTGAATCTTCCACAAAAAGCAGTACCGCATTTGCATTCCTTGCGCAGGCGGGCCGGTTCAAAGACAGGGAAGAAGCTAATGCGCTGGATTCCTGAACTAGTCTGTCTGTCAAATGTACCCCAAAGTCGTCTCTGCAAGGCCTCATTTGGAAGCTGTCTGTCGTTATTCCACGTGCGGGAATTGGCAGCAGAGGTGCTGAATCATGGTTTGGATCAGTGGTATCATCCATCATCAGTGGATGATACGCTGTATACAGAGGTTGGTGGGGTGGTTGGGGAGAACCAGTGGGGTTCTGTCCTGGTGGCGGTTGGAGGGGCGGGGCTCAAGGGCGGAGGAGCGGGAAGTGGAGGAGATGCGGTGGAGGGCATGTCGATCACGTCTGGGAGGAATCTGCGGTCCTTGAAGAAGGAGGCCATCTGGTCTGTACGGTATTGGAACTGGTCCTCCTGGGAGCAGATGCGGCGGAGACGAAGGAATTGGGAATATGGGATGGCGTTTTTACAGGGGGCAGGATGGTGACGATATCCTTGTCTATATTTTGTCACCAATTTAAAATCTGTTTTTTAATGTTTTTCAATATGTCAATTTCCCTGGACAACAAGGAGCTGTTGGAAAAAGAAAGGTGAAACGTACAATGTCTTCAGCTTTCAGTGCTGGGTGCCACTGAGCCGCACGGCACCCGGCTGAGGCTTGTTTCTGTAGTGTAGCGGTCATCACGTTCACCTCAACACGCGAAACTGGGCCGAAACTGTTTTGTTCTTCAACTGCAGCCTTTTCCACGGACAAGAACGGAGCTTTCTTGCTTGCTTCCCCATCTGCAAACCTACCTTGGAAATTGCTCGAACAAATCTGCTCTCTTTGTGAAATGTCATGCAATTCCATTTAGTTAGTGTGCAAAGCATTGTAAAGGTTTTCTCCAACCTGGTCAAGCGACTCAATAAATTTTGCTAAATTCCATGGTGCTTATTAGAAATGCAGTTTATGTTCACGTCAACTTAAAAGGCAGTTTCTGAACATAGCAACAGAAGTTCCTACTCACCCCACCCCCACTCCGGGAGAGGTGCTAACTGCACTTGAGTGCTTTTTCTTCTCGATGTGAAGAGCTCTCACGCCTGAGTCACCTTCACGTCTCTTTTGCTGAGTGACTCACAAAGAAGGAGTTTCACCAGAGCTGCAACTGCCTCACTTTCCCACTCGCCCTCCCGTTTACGTTTTCCTGCTGGTCAGTGATTTTAAGAGAACCAAAAGGATGCGATGTCATTCCGTAGCCTCTCTGTCGATTCCTCCGTTTCAGTTCCAACTCGGCTTAGATCACGGAACGCACCTTAATACTAGTGACGTTATGAAAGCACAAGTCCAAAGATTCCTCTGAGAGTATAATTTCTTTCATTGATGTTGCTGATTGAATGAGTCACTAACATGCGAACTGATCCAAACCATGATTCAGCACCTTTGGGGACTGTATTCATATTGAATCTGGGACATGACTTGCATCTGGAGCAGAAATTGTGGAGGAGAAGCTTGGAAACAGGGATTGGGGGTTAGTGTCACTTCCTGACCCAGCCTGGAATTTCTAAGTACATTTCCAAAACTTACCTCACCATCGGAGTGTTTCGATCTGCCCCTGTGTAGCAGGTCTGAAGGGCTGAATGGAACATCAGAGTGTAGGGCTCCGGGACACGAGTGGGCCATTCTGCCCTTTGACACTACTCCACCAGTAAATCAGATTGTGGCTCATTTCATGGCGTTCCCAGCTGCACTTTGCTCTCCATGCACCATTATCCCTGATTCACCTGTCTATGGATAATCAGATGAAGCCAACCTCGACATAATATAAGGATTCAGCCCTCCCAAACTTCTGGGAAGGAGAATTCCCACCTGAATGAATTCCCACTTTGTGATTTTTTTTCACTCCAGTTGTGACTGAGGATGGAGGGTGTCACTGTTTCCTTTTCTCGTCCACTCCTCCACTGCTCATAACAAATGTTAAATGTAACCTGGTTGGTGAAATGACTGATGATAAAGATCTTAGACTGGGTCAGATTCAGTGATAAGAACAAGTCAGGCAGATTTCCTTAGCCAGGCACAAGTTACGAACAGTACTAGGGGAGGAGTATGGTGGATTTGTGGATAGCACTGCTGCCTCACATCACCAAGGAGCTGGGTTCAATTCCAACCTCGGGCGACCCTCTTTGTGGAGTTTGAACATTCGCTCCACGCCTCTGTGGGTTTCCACCCAGTGATCCAGTTTCCTGACACAGTCCAAATATGTACAGTTTAAAGTGGATTGCCCATAGTGCCCGGGGATGTGTGGGTTAGTTATGGGAAATGCAGGGTTACATGGATAAGACTGGGGGCATGTCCAGGTGGGGATGCTGTTGGTTGGGTAAGTGTGGACTTAATGGATGGAACGTCCTGCCTCCACACTGTAGAGCTTCTATGACAATGACAACAAGTTTGGGCTATACAAACACCCAGTGAGTATATACCTAATCCTCTCTCCTCAAGGTCTCGTATGTTTTATTTCTCTCTCTCATTCTAAGAGTAACCTTTAAAAGCCTTCCTAATATAAGCCCTTCATCCCAGGAATAAGTGCAATGAAATATCTCTGAACTGCTTCCAATGTAATTATATCCTTTCTCAGATAAGGAGACACAAAAGACTAATCTCACACTCAGATCATAATGTTTATAATTGTTTTCTCAAAGTGCTGTGAGTATTTGCAACACTCTTCCCCACAGAGTATTGGGGGCAGAGATACTGAATTTTTTTGAGTCACAGATGGAAGGTTAAAAAATAACAACAGAGTCAAGGATTATCGACAAATGGGCAGCAATGTGCATTATGAGGAGAAAATGCAGACAGTGGTATCAAATAACACGTCTTCATAACCTCCAGGAAAATAATGCAAAATGAAATAATAATATCGATAAAATGTTAAGGGGGAATACAAGATGGCGGCGATCCAGAAGGTCTGCTTTGCTGGGCTCTGCATCAACACACGGGCAAAGCGTTTCTCTAACCCACCCCATGCCAGCCATTTACTTAAAATTCAACACTAAAAGAATGATTGAATCTTCACTGATCCCGGTTTGTCAAAGGGAAATGACAAAACACGGGGAAAGGATCGAGTAAGTCCCAACAAGCGGTGCACCCGTCAGCATCGAGCATGCCTGAGGCCGCCGCTGCAACCCACTCTGCTCGTTCCTTGGACCCAGTTACTCACCAGGCCTTGGTCACTGAGTTCACCAAGTTACGTGAAATGATTGAAGCCATAATTGAAGAAGGGTTCAGCCGTGGCTAGAGCCGCTCTCAGCCGTGTTCCAGAAACATGAGCAGCAACTTGACAGCTTTGGAAACAGAACAGACGATGCCAAGGGCCGGACTGCAGCGACAGAGACCGTGATCGATTCCTCTCGGGAGAGGATCCTCACCACTGAAAAACAGGTCTGCACCTTAACTGAACAAGATGACGAGCTCGAGAACAGGGGTAGGATGAAGAATATTCACGTTGTCGGTTTGCTGTAGCGGACAGAAGGTGGTCAGCCGATGAGTTTTTTCAAGAACTGGCTGCAGTGATCCCTTCACTTCGAAACTGAGGAGGGACGGGTGAAGACTGAGGCAGTTCATCGGGTTATGGCGTGGAATTCAGACTCAGACCAACATCTTCATCCTGTCCTTGCGCGATTACTTAGTTATGGGGACAAACAAAGACTGATGGAAGCTTTAGAACCCAGGGGAAAGATCCGATGGGTTTAATTCACGAGGGCTCCAGGATTATGTTCTGTTAGGACTTTTCAGCGGTGGTGACTCAGGAAAGAAAATCTTTTGATGATATCAAGAGAAGAGTAAGGGAACTTGGGATTCAGTATTCCTAACGCTTCCCAGCGGTGCCCGTATTGCTTTGAATGGATCCGTGATCCCGTCTGACTCTCCAGAGAAAGAGAAAACTTTGTGGACATTTTAAAGTAAGTTAGATATTTAGGTAATCATGTTTCACTCTGAAAGAAATTTTGTTGGATTTTTCTGCTATTAACCAGTGTTAAATTATAGCCGGGAATGGGTAGAGTACTCATTTTTAACTTCTTCATTAGTATTAATACTTTTTTCTCTTTGTTTGCTTGTGTCTGGGGTGCAGCTCCAACTGGAGGGAGTTACAAAGGTAGTTGTGATGAATAAGTGCCGACCGAAGGGCAGTTCAAGGCCGATTTTTGTTGTTAATTGCCCTGGATTCCATATTGGTAGCGAGCACAAGATAAGTTTTGAGATATGTAAGCGTCCCCAGTGGGCCTTGGGGGTAAATTCCCCAATCGAGTGTCATTGTCATTTTGGATTTTATTTCGTTCTTTGGTTTTTTATGTTTTTAGCTTTGGATCGTTTCGAGAGCTTGTTAATTGTATTAGTTTTAGTTTGTGAAGTTTTTTGGCTCTATGAGTCTTTTTTACATTAATGATGAGCGATGTGTAATTTGATGTGAAACTCTAGAGTTGGAATGTTGCTACAGTGTGTTATGGAAAATGCTGTGCTTTAATGTTGTACCTGGAACATTAAGGGGAGCCATCTGCCAGTCAAGAGGAAAAATGTACTTTCTAATCTTCAAAAAGAGGGGGTGGATGTTGTCCCATTGCAGGAGATGAACCTTGATGGCAAGGAACATTTGACGTTACAGCAGGGTGGGTTTGATCAGATTTATTTCTCATCTTTTACTACTAGGAGTAGGGGAGAATCCATACTAGTGAGGAAGAATCTTCCATTAAGTTATTGGATTGGATGAGACATTCACGGAAGGATCATCATCCCCAGAATCTTGAACTATGGGAAATAATACAGTATTTTGAATGTTTATTGCCCCCCAGTGCATCCTCTTAAAATCCTGGTAGATGTATTTTCCAAATTCAGTTTTCTTGCATCATGGCAGATTACTATAGAAGGAGATTTCAACTCTCTTATGGCCCCACGGGTGGACAGAATGTCCAAAGGTCCCCCAATACCCTCATTATAATGTAAGCAATTAGTTCTCTGGCAGAACTAGAGCTGGTGGATGTCTAGAGGCAGATCTACCTCACAAGTAGGGATTTTATTTTCTCCTTTAACCCGCAGAAATGGCACACGATGGTTGATCTCTTCCCCATCCCTGCTACAATCTTAGACACGGTGGCATCCTCCACAATTGGAAATCTTACCCCAACATACCTGCCCCAGACGTAAGATAGAAGTAACATAAGATTATGTTGTATGCAGTTGAGGGTCTTATGTTTTTGTCAAATCCCACAGTTTTGGCAGCTCACGTGATGCAATGCATCAATTCGCTTATCACCTTTTCAGGCTATAAGATTAATTTTACAAAATTTGTGGCCATGCCTATGGGAGGTCTTAGGGAAATACCTGATGTTGAGGGCAAATCCTGGTTTCCTTTTAATTGGTTATAGCGGTGGTTTCCCTATTTCAGTATATTCATTACATCTGTCTGTGATCACTTATTTAACGTGAACTATGTCCATTTGTTTGACAAAATTGAACAAGACCTTCAAAGATGGGAGGCATTTCCAATATCCTGGCTAGGTCGGATGGTTGTTCTTAAAATGAATGTCCTTCCTTATTTGCTCTGCCCCGTGTGAATTATTCTTTTGATGTTTCCCAGACTTAATGGCTGATTTAGCTCTTTTATTTGGCACCATAAGCGACTCTTTACCAAGCTAACCAAATTGCAACTACCTCACAGAGCGTGGGGAGTAGATTCCCAGATTAAAATCTATCAATTAAGCTCTTTATTATCCCATGTTAGTGTCTGAGCCACTGAGGACGCGGCATCACTATGGTTAGATATTGAACCCTCTCAGAAAAAGGGAACCCTTATTAGCCTGTTTTTCTTTAGGAAAAAATGACATTGTGGAGTATTCTCATAACCCAATAATTATCAATACTGTTACAACATGAATGACAATGCGTCAGATCGAGGGCAATACGGCCAAAAACTTGTTTCTTAGCTCTACAATTGATATACCGAGTTGTCAACCGGGGATAATGGATTCCATGTTTAAACTGTGGGAAGCCAGGGGTGTAACTTGATTGAGTGATTTAGAATTAATAGAATCCCTACAGTGTGGGAAGAAGCCCTTGGCCCAACAAGTCGACTTCGACTCACCCATACCCATTCCCCTACCATCCTATATTTACCCTGACTATTGATTATTTTTGTTTTTCTTCTTGTTTTTAACTTGTTTTGTATGTACACGTACATGCGTGTAATTTTGTTCAGTTATTTGAGTTGTGTTGTTAATGGGTTATTATAATATTAAAAAATCTCTTTTCAATAAAATTACTTTTTTAAAAAAAAGGCAACAACGATAGAATAGATTCCCAAAGAACTCTCATTAGAGAGACCATGTCTAGGGGACATCCTCAGTGCTTGGGAGCCTCCGGTGAAGTACTTCTGTGATGTTTCCTCCGGCATTTACAGTAGTTTGTATCTGCCACTCCCGGCTGTCAGTTCCAGCTGTCCGCTGAAATGTCTGCAACACAAATTCTCAGCTCTGTGAACAGAATCACAACAATGAACACCCGAGCTACAAAACTTCTTGCAAACTATATACACTTCGATAAACAAAACCCCTTCAGTTTCCTAGGCTGTAAAGAAATAAGTTCTAACCTGTCCAATTTCTCCTCATAACTTAAACCCTTTAGACGAGGAAACATCTCTGAAATTTCTTGTACACTCTTCCTTGTTCAATAATATTCTTTCTATAGCAAGATGAACAAAACTGAACACCATACTCCAACTGCAGCCTTACCAATATCATGTATAATTGCAACATAACGCCCCAACTTCTATACTCAATGCCCTGATGTAGGCCAGTGTGCCACCAGCTTCTTCACTGACCTGTATATCTGTGACTCAAATTTCAGACAACCTTGCACCTGATCTCTAATGTCCTTTATTCCACTACACTCCTTTAGGCACTCTCATTCATCATTAAACTCCTACCTGGATTTGACTTTCCAAAATGCAAGACGTCACCCTTATCTATGTTACACTCCATATGCTATTTCTCAGCCTACTTCTGCTGCCGATCAAGGTATTGCTGCAATTTCTGGTAATGTTCCTCATTGGATTCCTCCTATTTTAGTGTCATCTGCAAACTTCCTAACCTTACGTTGTGCATCATCGTCCAGATCATTGATATAGATAACAAATAGCAATGGGCCCAGCACCGACCCCTGAGGCACTCCAATTGTCACAGGACTCTAGTCCGACAAGCATACCTCCACCATAGCCATTTGCTTTCTAACGCCAAGCCAACTGTGTCGCCAATTTGCCAGTTCACCTTGGAGTTCATGCAATCTAACCTTCTCGAGCGGCCTACCATGTGGAACCTTATCAAAAGCCTTACTGAAATCCATATAGACTATGTCCACCACCCTGCCCTCGTCAACCTTTCTGGTCACTTCCTCAAAAAACACAAACAAATTTTTTACGGCATGATCCGCCACCCACAAAGCCATGCTGACTGTTCCAAGTCAAACTCTGCCTTTCCAAATGCATGCACATCTTATCACTCAGAACCTTCTCAAGTGGTTTACTGAAAACAGATGTGAAGCTTACTGGTGCATACTTCCCAGGTTTTTTTTTGTAGCCCTTCTTGAATAAGGACACAGCATTTGCTCCTGCCAAATCTTCCGCGACCCTAGCCCCTGACCTGTCTTCTCTCGCCTCTTGCAGTGTTCTTGGATATATCTGGTCAGGACCAAGAGATTTATCTGACTTTATGCATTCTAATATTTCCAACAGCATCTCTACTGTGATATTAACGGTACCAAGATATGACAACTAACCCCCCACCCCCACCCCAAAGGTCAAAGATCTTCATGTCTTTCTTCGTGGTAAATACAGAGGGGAAATTGAGGACCTCTCCGAACTGTTGTGGTTTTACACATGAATGCCCACTTTGGATTTTAAGACGTCGTATTTTCTCTCTAGTCGTTCTTTTTCTTTACTATACTGAAAGCACATCTTTGGATTCACCCTAATTTTCTCAGCCAAGGCTATGTGTTCACCCTTTTCGCCCTCCTGATTTCCTTCTTCAGTAAACTCCTGTATCCCCGTGTCTCTCCAGAGATTCCATTGATTCCAGCAACCTGAACCTGAGCCCTCCTTTTTGCTGGCCAGAGCCTGATTATTTCTTGTCATCCAGGGTTCTCTCTTCCTGCCTCACTTTCCCTTCATACTCACAGGAACATATAGACCTTGAACTCAAGCTATCTCACTTTTAAAGGCTTCCAACTTACCAGAGATCCTTTTGCCTGGAAACAAGCTTCTCCAATCAACGTTTGCAACTCCCTGTCTACTTCCAGCAAAATCCACCTTGCCTCAGTTGAAAACTTATCCCTCCCATAACTATTTTATTTGGTAAATGTTCCCCACTTTACCCCCGTCACCTATCCAGCCCTATGTGCCAACAGTAGGTCGCGTTTGTCCCCTCCCGAGTAGGACCCTCTATATGCTGCTTGTGGAAACTTTCCTGAACACACTTAACTAATTTCTTTCCATCTTAGTCCTTAAACCTCTGCAAGTCCCAGTCTATGTTAGTATAATTAAAACACCTATTATGACAAAGCTATTGCTCCTGCAAGTCTCCTCAGTCTCCCTGCAAATTTGTTTTTCTAATTCCAATTGATTATTTGGAGGCTTATAGTGCAACCACTATAACATCACCATCCCTCTCTTACTTCTTTGCACCATCCACAAAACCTCACTGGACAGTATCTCAGTTATTTCATCTTTAAATACTGGGGTAGTATGTGCCTGAATTGGAACTATTGGTATTGAAACTGTTTCAATTTACATCTCTCCCTTCCAGTGATTTTCAGCGCCCACAGCACCCCTTGTCAAGATGCAATGGAGATATAAAGCTGTAAATGGATACATCATGTCACTGCCAGCATTGGCTGCAAGTTTCCCGGCACTGGGCAGGGATCTAACAGTGTTAACGAACAATGCAACAGTCTGGGTTTATATATGAATGAACCAGTGCTGTCTGCACAGCTCCTGTGACTGCTTCCTGTTCCTGAGTCCCAGTCTCGAGTCGTTAAGTGACTGCCTCCTCTTCCTGTGTCCCATTCTCGAGCAGTTGAGTGACTGCTTCCTGTTCCTGTATACCAGTCTCGAGCAGTTGAGTGACTCCCTCCTGTCCCTGAGTACCAGTCTCGAGCAGTTGAGTGACTGCCTCCTCTTCCTGTGTTCCAGTCTCGAGCAGTTGAGTGACTGTCTCCTGTTCCTGTGTCCCAGTCTGGAGCAGTTGAGTGACTGCTTCCTGTTTCTGTGACCCAGTCTCGAGCAGTTGCGTGACTCCCTCCTGTTCCTGTGTCCCAGTCTCGAGCAGTTGAGTGACTGCTTCCTGTTCCAGTGTCCCAGTCTCGAGCAGTTGAGTGACTGCATCCTGTTCCTGTGTCCCAGTTTCGAGCAGTTGAGTGACTGCTTCCTGTTCCTGTGTCCCAGTCTCGAGCAGTTGAGTGACTCCCTCCTGTTCCTGTGTCCCAGTCTCGAGCAGTTGAGTGACTGCTTCCTGTTCCTGTGTCCCAGTATCAAGCAGTTGAGTAACTGCCTTCTGTCCCTGAGTCCCAGTCTCGAACAGTTGAGTGACTGCCTCCTCTCCCTGAGACCGCATCTCGAGCAGTTGAGTGACTGCCTCCTGTCCCTGTGTCACAGCCTCGAGCAGTTGAGTGACTGCCTCCTGTCCCTGTGTCCCAGTATCGAGCAGTTGAGTGACTGCCTCCTGTTCCTGTGTCCCTATCTCAAGCTGTAGAATGACTGCCTACTGTTCCTGTGTCCCAGTCTAGAGCAGTTGAGTGACTGCCTTCTGTCCCTGAGTCCCAGTCTCGAGCAGTTGAGTGACTGCCTCCTGTCCCTGTGTCCCAGTCTCGAGCAGTTGAGTGACTCCCTCCTGTTCCTGTGTCGCAACGTCGAGCAGTTGAGTGACAGCCTCCTGTCCCTGTGTCGCAGCCTCGAGCAGTTGAGTGACTGCCTCCTGTCCCTGTGTCCCAGTATCGAGCAGTTGAGTGACTGCCTCCTGTTCCTGTGTCCCTATCTCAAGCTGTAGAATGACTGCCTACTGTTCCTGTGTCCCAGTCTAGAGCAGTTGAGTGACTGCCTACTGTTCCTGTGCCCCAGTCTAGAGCAGTTGAGTGACTGCCTTCTGTCCCTGAGTCCCAGTCTCGAGCAGTTGAGTGTCTGCCTACTGTCCCTGTGTCCCAGTCTCGAGCAGTTGAGTGACTGCCTCCTGTCCCTGAGACCCCGTCTCGAGCAGTTGAGTGACTGCCTCCTGTCCCTGTGTCCCAGTATCGAACAGTTGAGTGACTGCCTCCTGTTCCTGTGTCCCTATCTCAAGCTGTAGAATGACTGCCTACTGTTCCTGTGTCCCAGTCTAGAGCAGTTGAGTGACTGCCTTCTGTCCCTGAGTCCCAGTCTCGAGCAGTTGAGTGACTGTCTCCTGTCCCTGAGACCCCGTCTCGAGCAGTTGAGTGACTGCCTCCTGTTCCTGTGTCGCAGCGTCGAGCATTTGAGTGACTGCCTCCTGTCCCTGTGTCCCAGTATCGAGCAGTTGAGTGACTGCTTCCTGTTCCTGTGTCCCTATCTCAAGATGTAGAATTACTGCCTACTGTTCCTGTGTCCCAGTCTGGAGCAGTTGAGTGACTGCTTCCTGTTCCTGTGTCCCAGTCCCGAGCAGTTGAGTGACTGTCTCCTGTTCCTGTGTCCCAGTCTGGCGCAGTTGAGTGACTGCTTCCTGTTCCTGTGTCCCAGTCTAGAGCAGTTGAGTGACTGCCTTCTGACCCTGAGTCCCCGTCTCGAGCAGTTGAGTGACTGCCTCCTGTCCCTGAGTCCCCGTCTCGAGCAGTTGAGTGACTGCCTCCTGTCCCTGTGTCGCAGCCTCGAGCAGTTGAGTGACTGCCTCCTGTTCCTGTGTCCCAGTCTCGAACAGTTGAATGACTCCCACCTGTTCCTGTCTCCCAGTCTCGAGCAGTTGACTGACTCCCTCCTGTTCCTGTGTCCCAGTCTCGAGCAGTTGAGTGACTGCTTCCTGTTCCTGTATACCAGTCTCGAGCAGTTGAGTGACTGCCTCCTGTCCCTGAGTCCCAGTCTCGAGCAGTTGAGTGACTGCTTCCTGTTCCTGTGTCCCAGTCTCGAGCAGTTGACTGACTGTCTCCTGTTCCTGTGTCCCAGTCTGGCGCAGATGAGTGACTGCTTCCTGTTCCTGTGTCCCAGTCTCGAGCAGTTGAGTGACTCCCTCCTGTTCCTGTGTCCCAGTCTCGAGTAGTTGAGTGACTGCTTCCTGTTCCTGTGTCCCAGTCTCGAGCAGTTAATTGACTGTATCCTGTTCCTCTGTCCCAGTTTCGAGCAGTTGAGTGACTGCTTCCTGTTCCTGTATCCCAGTCTCGAGCAGTTGAGTGACTCCCTCCTGTTCCTGTGTCCCAGTCACGAGCAGTTGAGTGACTGCTTCCTGTTCCTGTGTCCCAGTCTGGAGCAGTTGAGTGACTGCTTCCTGTTCCTGTGTCCCAGTCTCGAGCAGTTGAGTGACTCCCTCCTGTTCCTGTGTCCCAGTCTCGAGCAGTTGTGTGACTCGCTCCTGTTCCTGTGTCCCAGTCTCGAGCAATTGAGTGACTGCCTCCAGTTCCTGTGTCCCAGTCTCGAGCAGTTGAGTGACTGCCTCCTGTCCCTGTGTCCCAGTCTCGAGCAGTTGAGTGACTCCCTCCTGTTCCTGTCTCCCAGTCTCGAGCAGTTGAGTGACTGCTTCCTGTCCCTGTGTCCCATCTCGAGCAGTTGAGTGACTCCCTGCTGTTCCTGTGCCCCAGTCTCGAGCAACTTAGTGATGCCTCCTGATCCCAAGTTTGTGAAAATCGATGTCCTCCTCTTAATACTGACTAACAGGCTCCAATCTCTCTGTTCTCACCTGCTGCTCTTGTGGAATGGAGTTGAGGGACTGAATGGCCTCTTGACATTCCTTGCAGCTTCTCTTGACTGAAAGCCTTACTCCTGTTTCTGTAAAACACCATCAAAATCCGAATGGTGTATTTTTGTATTTGGCTCTCAGTAATTGAGCAAACAAGCTGACTGACTGAATTCAGAACCTGAATAGCCTCTTCCTGTTCCTGTGTGAGACTCTCAAGAGGCAACAGAGTCTTAGTGATGTACAGCACGGAAAAAGACCCTTCGATCCAGTCGTCCATTCTGACCAAATATCCTAAATTTATCTCGTCCTCCTTGCCAGCACTTGGCCCATCTCCCTCTAAACCCTTCCCATGCACGTACCCATCCAAATGTCTTTTAAATGGTGTAACTGTACCTGCCTCCACCAGCTCTTTTGGTGTTCAGTCCATAAACACAGCAGTCTCTCTTTGAAAGTGTTGTGCCTCATTTCCCTTTATAAATCTTTCCCCTCTCACCTTAAACCTTTGTCCTGTAATTTTTGACTCGCCTATCCTGGTGTAAAGACGTTGACTGTTTACCTTATCTATGCCGCTCATGATTTTATAAACCTCTTTAAGATCACCCCTCAGCCTTAATACTTGAAAATAGCCCCAGCCTATTCAAACTCTCCCTGTAGCTCAAACCATCCAACATCTGCAACATTCTTTTAAATCTTCTGCACCCTTTCAAGTTTGACAACATCTTTCCGACAGCAGGGAGACCAGAATTAAAGGCAATATTACAAAAGTGGCCAAACCCATGTCCTGGACAGGGGCAACATATCTTGCACACACATAGACTCAAAGCACGCACCAATAAAGGGAAGATCACCAAGTGTCTTCTTCACTACGCTGTCTCCCTGTGACGGCACTTTCAAGGAACTAAGGACCTGCACCACAAGGTGACACAGAAGCTCAGTGACTAGCATTGCTACCTCAGAGCACAGCGATCTGGGTTTAACTCCATCCTTGAATGACTGCCTGTATGGAGTTTGCACATTCTCCCCGTGTCTGCGTGCGTTTCTTCTGGGTGCTACATTTTCCTGCCACAGTACAAAGATATACCGGCAAGTGTAGATTGGCCATGCTAAATTGCCACAAGTACCCAGCGATGTGTAGGCGAGGTGGATTAGCCATGGGAAATGTAGGCTCAGAGGGACAGAGTCGGAGTTTCTCCAGTAGGATACTGTTTAGTGGGTCGGTGTGGCCTCGATGGGCTGAATAGCCTGTTTCCTCACTGTAGGGATTCGATAATTTCAATTGAGTTCTCTTTGAGTGGCAACTTTCGACAGAACCCTACCTACATATCTTGCCCTGAATTGCATTGCCAAAATGCAACACCTCATATTTATCTAAATTTTACTCCATCTTCCACCCCTCGGCTCACCTAATCAACTTTCTCTTTGTTCGGAGATATCATTTTTCACTGTCGACTACACCACCAAATTTGGTATTATCTACAAGCTTACTGACCATACTTCATATACCCAAATGCAAATAATTTGTATAAGTGACAAAAGGCAGTGGACTCACTGTTGATCTTCACTGCACGCCACTGGTCACAGGTCTCCAAGGTCATTGAACAAATATCCAGTGTCATGCCCTGTCTCTGATATTCCAGAAAATGTTGAATCTAAATGGCCAACTCTCCCTGGATCCCAGGCAGTCTGACCTTGCTAACCAGTCTACAGAACATTTTGGTTTTCTTACTGAATTCCATAAAGACAATATCCACTCTCCTGTCTTTATCAATCGTCTTCATCACTTCCTCAAAAAGTTCCACCGAGTCAGTGAGACGTGATCTCCAATGTACAAAGCCCTCTTCAGTCCTTGTCTTTCCAAATGCGTATACATCCTTTCTCTCAAAACCCCCTCCAACAATTTAGTCACCATTGACGTCAGGCTTACCAGTCTATATTTACATGGTTTTTCCTTCCTTTCTTAAATGATGACACTACATTAGCAGCCCTCCAGTATTTTGGCACCTCCCCTATGGAAATCAATGATACAAATACATCAGCAAAATGCAGAGAAATCTCTTTCCCAGCTTTCCACAAATGTCTGAGATACAACTGATCATGTCCCAAGGATTTGTTCACCTTTATGTGTTTTAAAATGTCCAACATGTCCTTGTAATAGAGACACTTTTCAAGATATCACTATAAATTTCCTCATTCTCTCGCTCTTGTAACTCCCTTCACATTAAATACTGAGGTGAAATACTCGTTTCATATCCCTCCCATCTCTTGTGGTTCCACACATAGGTTCCCTTACTGATCTTTAAGGTGTCCTATTCCTCCCTAGTTAATCTTTTGCCTTGAAAGGATTTGTAGAATTTCTTCAATACCTCGTTAACCTTATTTCTAAAGCCAACTCGTGTTCACATTTTTCTAGCCCGATTTCCCCATTGAGTATACACTTACTGCCCTTATCCTCTGGGGATCCACTTGATTTCAGTTCTGTTTACCTGACATATGCCTCCTTTCTTACCTTGATCAGCGCATCGATATATCTAGCCATCCAGCACTCTCTGCACCCACCAGCCTTGCCCATCTCACCAATGGGAGCACGTTGGCTCTGGACTCTCTGAAACCAAGTATTGATGGCCTTGCATTTACCAACCATCACTTTACCCGCAAATCGAGTATTCCAATTAGCCTTTCACAGGGCTCGACTAACACTTTCAAAATTAGCCTTGTTCAAAGTTAGAACTTTATTGTTTACATCAGGTCTTTCCTATTCCATAACTACTTTAAACGTAATATTTATGCGTAACAGACTTGAAATGTTAAATAAACACTTCCTGCTCCTCTGCAACAGGCTCGAGAGGCTGCATGGGATCCTCCTGTCCCTGTATAATAGCCACAAGACTTTAAATGACACATCAACCCCTGGATTACGAGAAGCCAATAAACTGTTCCTGATGGAGGTCCATCCCTTCTCAGTTACAGAAACAATGAACTCCAGGTGCCCTCTCAGTGACACCTCATACAGCTGCAGCGACAATTCTTTTATTTTGAATGATTTGTTGGCAAAATGTGCTAATATTCCAGAGTTCCACCTTTTCAAGTAGCAACAGGCTAATATTGGCTAAATGGCCTTCTCTTATCCCTCTGTGAGAGGCCCTTAGGGACAGAATTGCTTCGGCCTGTTACTGAGCAGCAGTCTCAGTGCTCTGTCTCAAGGTTATGAAAGGATTTGAAAACAGGGCATTAAAACCTGGCATAGCCTCACACTGGTCAATAAGTATCATACTGTACGTTAAGGCATCTAGAAACTTACCCATCCGACGTTTTTTTTTAATGTAGCCGATCTGTTATTTTATAACTGTTTTCTTTCATAAACAGAGTGGAACACATATAGACCCATGCAGTGTTCTGTTAATAATCTCGTATGCAAGGAAAAAGAAATAAAAATTGAAAGATTTATGGTCCATCTCTCAGCAACCCTCATGCATTCCATCCAAAACCAGTAAATGTTCCCTTTTATCGTGATATGAAAAGTGATGTATGGAACTGGTTAACTGATCCTATTTGTTCAGTGACGGTGATTAATGCCAGTCTCGATGGATACTAATTATCCCAGTGGAGAGTTTCCATCTTTTAAAGATAATTGGGCGCCGTTCAATGTGTTATTCCATAACATAAGCGGGACCATCACCAACAGCACTGACAGGGATCAGCAGATCCAGAGAGTGGGGGAGGAGAGATCAGAACCTGAGAACATTAGACTGGAATGTTCCAACAATGGATCAGAATCTGAGAACATTACACCGGAATGTGCCAACAATGGATCATAATCTGAGAACATTACACCGGAATGTGCCAACAATGGATCATAATCTGAGAACATTAGGCTGGAATATTCCAACAATAGACAGGAGTTTATCCTATTATATTTGGTATCTTTCTGCATTTTATTGGTGGCCATTATCCTCGAAGATCTATTACGCTCTTCTCATTATTCAACATTTTTATTATCCCTTCCTGGCTGTCATTGGTGTTCCTAGTAAGTGTCACTATACTTTTTTTTTTCTATAAACTAGTTATGACTGTGTTACTGTTCCTTCATATAGTCTACACTTGTATCCGCTATTATTGTTCCTGTTGAAACTCTGAATCCAGATATTCACTCTACAGACCACTACTAACTACATCAATGAAAGTGTTCAATTACTGCATCCCTCTGCTCTGGCAATGTTACTCATGGGTCTCTGTGTTGACCGACTCAGGTTCAGCAGATAACCGCATTATACAGTATCTTTGCCTTTGTTATTTAAATATTAAGAGCATGGAGGTCACTGCCTACTGTTCTGGTTACAAACTCCACTTCATTCCAGTTTTTCCAACCCATGCCTGGCTAATGTCTGCGGCTGAAGCAGGCGAGTCAAAACTGTGGGAGATCCCTTTGACCATGAGCTGATTCCTGACACCATGCCCTGTCCATTTCTAACTTGAAATACTCACCACTCCACAATGTATCTCATTGGCTTATTTCATCGCCTGTTTGAACCTTGAGTTATAAAATACAGTCTTAATGAAGTTAATAATCTGCTGCTGACGCTCCCGGCTTCAAACCTGTTGAAGCAAATCTGATTCGAACACACACCAAACTCTCATCCATCTGTCATTCGTGTGCACCCGGATATATATTGCTATTTTTATGACAATGCTTTTATTTTAACATTTTCAAACACTTTATCTCATCTGTCCATGAAAATTCTCTCATTCTCTCTCTGTCGATTAAATAAAAGCCTGCCAGTTGTTCGTATTTAAAATAGTTTCCTCCATGTGCGTTCCTTCTCAAACAATGTTTCACATTCAACCACGCCAATCGGGCACGTGCACACTCTCTCCCTCAGTCTCTGATGACACACACACACACACACACACACACACACACACACACACACACACACACACACACACACACACACACACACACACACGCGCGCGCAGATAGAGCAAACCTTCCCATTGTAGGCAGTCATCTGATGCGAGTGTGGTTAGCATATGATAGTAAAGTTTGCAATACTCTCTATGCTGGGCAGATACTGCAGTTTACTGAGCAACACACTAGCATGGTCTGCACAGCCCTCGATGCTGGGCTGTCATCTTGTCCCAGTTTATGTTGTTTGTGGTGTTCTATCAAGCAGATTCAGAATTTGATTTAACAAACCATTTCAGCTGATCTGACAACGCCTTTATTCAATATTCTCATTCTTGTAATTTTACTCTCGAAGATCTCACTTCTCCAGTCAGTCCCACTGCCCTGTCTTTTTTCCCCATATTTCCACAACCTCCTCCAATTTAATTAACTGCCTGTTTCTGTCTTTAATGTGAATCTCTCAGTGCTTCTGTGTCTTTGACTGGCCTTGGGTTTTGGCTCCCCAGTGTATCGAGTGCTGGCATTGTGTAGCTCAGAAACAGTGAAATGGTGTGTGTCAGGCTGTTGTTCACTTCCCGGTATGTCCCATGTGATGGTCCATGGACAGGCGTGTTTCAGAAGATATGAGACACATCTTTGAACCTTGGTCTGTACCTGTATTTGTCCTTCTCAGGTGACCTTGCGATCAGTAACACGAGGAAGCCCATTGAGTAAAGGATCAGGCATCTAAATTGTGTGACAATACTGTCACGTTTTTTTCTAAAAAAAGGTTATTTTCTTTTTTTTTAACAAGAAGTCTTAAAGGCCAAACTGCCTACTGAAAATGGCTCATGTAAATAACTTACGAGACTTTTAGGGTTTTTAATAAATAGTAGTAAGAATGGCCAGCTCACATAGACCAGGCTTTCTAGTTTTTTTCCTTATAGCTGTAAGTCACCAGGTGCTTGTGTCCCAGAAGGGTTGGAAGCTTTAGTAAATTATCCCGAGCTGCTATTCTCTCTGAAGCTTCACTTGATGCTGTTTCCTCCTGGATTGGAGAACTTTATGTCTGAGTGCTCCTTTTTACCATGGGGTGTGTTTAGGTGATGTTAGTATATTGGAACAGTTCATTTGTAGAAGGTACTGTATCCATTATTTGGTTAAGGTTTCCAATAGTTAAGTTATTCTAAAATCCTCTTCATTTTGTATGGCTTTTCATTAGAGTGTTTAAATATATTGTGTTTTACTTAATGGTGAGTGGTTTGACTAGTAGCATCACATCTGGAACACCCACTTCACATCTACCTTTAAAATATAAAAGGTTGGCATCCAAGCTATCGTCTTAAAATAGTTTGAGACAATCTGGTTGGTCTATAGCAAACTGGGGAGTTTTGTCTGGTTCGACATCGATAATACCAAATTTGGTTTAGAATTGCAATCTCTGCAGTCTGCAAACAGGCCATTCGACCCAAAACGTCCACACCGAACCGCCGAGGAGTAACCTCCCCAGACTCATTCCTCGACCCTAATATTACACATTTACCCCTAACCCACACATCCCTGAAAACTGCAAACAATTTAGCATGGCCAATTCACCTGACATGCACACTTTTGGATTGTGGGAGGAAACCAGCGAATCCAGAATAAGCTCATGCAGACCCTGGAGATTACGCACCAGGAGGCTATTGGGTTCAAAGGTCGTGTATGGTAGCTGTTAGGGTCTTTTGTTCCAGATGTTTAATTCGGTTAGTTTAAACAGTGTTTTGTGTATAAACATTCTTTCAGTCACTGAGAATTTTCTGGGTGTGGAAGAAGTGAAGTTGGGGGTTTTCCAAGAGGTAATGAAGGCAATGCTGTAGGAATTGGCAGACAAGCTGGATTTGGGGTTGTGTTTGTCTGTGAGAAAATGAGAGATAATTACAGCTATAGCTCAGCAATTACATTTGGAGGAACCGCCATCAGACTCTTTGGAATTGGCGAGAATTCAATTTCAAATGAGGCACCGTGAACATGAGAAGGAATTGAAACAGTTTGAATTATGATGAAGCGTAGTAATAAAAGAACAGAAAATGAAGAAGAAAGATTAAAAGAAAGAAGAAAAGCAGAGAGATTTAACTTCAAAAGTTAGTAATTAGAGAGCAAAGTTGACATAGAAGGCGATGATGAAAGTAGATGGTAGGCTGGATGAGGAGGATAGTGAGGATGAACAACCCTATAGTAGCCAAAGGCTTGATGGGGATCTGTTTAAATACATCCAGACATTATCTAAATTTGATGAGAATGATGGAGGAGCCTTTTTAATTTCATTTGAGAAAGTGGCTAAACAAATGCAGTGCCCAGTGACCATGTGGACTTAGTGATTCAAACAAAGCTGATCGGTATTTGCATCCCTCTTGGAGGAGGTATCTGGGGAGGAGGAGGAGGTGAAGAAAGCCATCTGAAGAGCATATGAGCTTGTGACAGAAGCCGACAGATAGTGTTTCAGGAATCTAAAATAGCGTCCGTGGTTAAACGCACATTGAGTTTGAAAGAATCTAACCAATTAATTTTGAAAGGTGGGTAAGAGTATTAAAAACAGAACAAAGTTATGACACTCTTAGAGAGATTCTTATTTTGGAGAAGTTCAACAATTCACTTCCTGCAGTCGTGAGAACTTGAGTGGAAGAGCAGAGTTGCAATGGCAAGCTTAGAAACTGTAATGGCTGATGATGATGATGATTGAGTTCAGAAATCAAAGCTTGGTTTCTGTGAGGGATTGAGAAGAATGTGCGAGATCTTGTTAAAACATATCCCTGTGAGAGTAAGATTAACTGACATAGGCCAGGAGTAGCAGGTAAAGAGGTTACAGCATTAAGAGGTACAGAAGTATGTAATTCTTTTGTGCTGAGACATGAGGAGCTATGTCATTCAGAGGAAGTATTGGAGAGATGAGAAGTGCTCCATTATGTCACTTGTGGTTGGAGTGTCCATTGAAAACATCAACAGATTTATTCCACAATGGGGAAGGAGGCCTTCAGTTTGGCGTTGGCGTTAGAACATTTCAGCATTTAAATTGCGAATAACATACCTGAGTCAAATCTTCATCACTGATTGTGATCCCTTAAAGTTCTTTGGAGAAGTTTAGGGAGATGAATACCAGTCTGTTTCAATTGAGCTTATTATTGTTGTCATTCAATTTGAAATTATACAAGTGACAGGGCGAGAAAACCTAAGTTTTGACACATTGTGGAGACTTGGATGAAGAAAGTCAAAGGCATTCTGTGGCCGGAGTAAAATGACTGAACTCGAATCTAGTTGTAAACATTTGTATGCTCGGAGTCATTGTAATATATATATGCACCTCTTTCTCCACTACATTGATGACTGCATTGGTGCCACCTCGTGCTCCCACGAGGAGGTTGAACAATTCATCAACTTCACCAACATATTCCACCCTGACCTTAAATTTACCTGGAACATCTCTGACACCTCCCTTCCCTTCCTGGACCTCTCCATCTCCATTAATGATGACCGACTTGACGCCGACATTTTTTACAAACCCACTGACTCCCAAGCTACCTGGATTACACCTCTTCCCACTCTACCTCTTGCAAAAATGCCATGCTGTATTCCCAATTCCTCCGCATCCGCCCTATCTGCTCCCAGGAGGACCAGTTCCACCACAGAACACACCAGATGGCCTTCTTCTGTAGAGACTGCAATTTCCCTTCCATGTGGTTAAAGATGCCCTCCAACGCATCTCGTCCACATCCCGCACCTCTGCCCTCAGACCTCACCCCTCCAACCGTAAGAAGGGCAGAATGCCCCTGGTGCTCACCTGCCACCCTAGCAACCTTCGCATAAACCAAATTATCCGCCAACATTTCAGCCATCTCCCAACGGACCCCACCACCAGGGATATATTTCCCTCCCCACCGCTTTCCGCCTTCCACAAAGACCGTTCCCTCCGTGACTACCTGGTGAGGTCCACGCCCCCCTGCAACCCACCCTCCCATCCTGGCACCTTCCCCTGCCACTGCAGGAATTGCAAAACTTGCGCCCGCACCTCCTCCCTCACCTCCATCCAAGGCCCTAAAGGCCTCTACATTGGGGAGTCTGGACGTCTCCTAGCAGAGCACTTTAGAGAACATCTCCGGGACGCCCGCACCAATCAACCACATCGCCCTGTGACCCAACATTTCACCTCCCCCTCCCACTCTGCCGAGGACATGGAGGTCCTGGGCCTTCTTCACCGCTGCTCCCTCACCACCAGAAGCCTGGAGGAAGAACACCTCATCTTTCGCCTCAACCACAGGGCATCAATGTGGACTTGAAAAGTTTCCACATTTCCCCTTCCCCCACCTCACCCCAGATCCAAACTTCCAGCTCAGCACTGTCCCCATGACGTGTCTTACCTGCCTATCTTCTTTTCCACCTATCCACTCCACCCTCCCCCCGACCTATCACCTTCATCCCCTCCCCCACTCACCTATTGTACTCTATGCTACTTTCTCCCCACCCCCACCCCCCTCTCACTTATCTCTCCAGCCTTCAGGCTCTCTGCCTTTATTCCTGATGAAGGGTTTTTGCCCGAAACGTCGACTTTACTGCTCCTCTGATGCTGCCTGAACTGCTGTGCTCTTCCAGCACCACTAAACCAGAATCTGGTTTCCAGCATCTGCAGTCATTGTTTTTACCTATATATGCATTTCAGGCTAAAATAGAGGACGATTAGGAGGTCTAAAATTAATCCATCTTTGTATATTGATATATCATTTTATTAAAGGAGGAGTTGTGAGTATACTATCACTGTAAAGAGGTTATTTTCTCTGAGGTTGTTTTTGAAGAGAGGTTATAAAGGCAGAGGTGCAGAACTGCTGTCTCAACACAGTTTAAGTAAATAACTGAGAAGGCCTTTAGGTTTCATTAAATGATGGTAACAATGGAAGGGCAGTGGCCAGCTCTCCCAGACCAGGTCTACTCGTTTGGTTTTTAGCTGCAGCATTCAGAAGGGAGTGTCAATACATGATCCCCAGCTGCTTTTCTCGTTGAGCTCTCTTGTTGATGTTGATTTCTCCTGGATTGGAAAATTGCATTTAAGAATCTGTATTTGAATATATCTTTGTATCAAGTGGTGTATACCAAGAAGGTACGATATCTACTGTTGTGTAAGTGTTCCAGTATAAGCTATCCCCCGATGTTCTTTTCTTTGATTGGATTTTAATAGATTATAATATGTTTTGTTTAATGTCGAGTGGTTTGACCAGACACAACATATCTGGAACGCACACTTCCCATCTATATTCAAAATAAGGAAAGCTTTGGGTCTAAGCGGCCTTCTTAACATATTTTGTGGGAATCTGGTCTGGTCCACAACACTTGTAGCCGAGGGGTTTTTGATTGACTCCTGTTATTGAAAAGTTGGTGGAGGCGTTGGTGAATGGTTTGCTGGAGGTTGTGCTGTGAGCTGCCTCAGACATTCAGGGAGAGCTGAGGATTTGCTGACCCAACTCGGGATGGAGCATGGGACTGTAGTTACAACATCTGGGTCTGTAACATGATCAACAAACGGAGCAGAGGCTGCAGAGAGGGGAAGCTCTGAAACCACGCAGTGAGTGTGTGTGGGGAAAGGGATCTGCTGTATCCACCCCTGGTTTTTCAGGAACAGCTTCCCAAGCTCCACCTAACCTAGGATCAAAGTGTGAGGGGACCCTAATTGAACAAGGAGCTGGTCACAGAGTGGTGTCACCTCCTTCAACATGACCTGCAGCTTCACACCAGGGGGAGGACGGTACTGCCGGTGGCTTTTAGGGTCAGAATTTCATTCAGCCTCTATGATTTGGAACTTTCCAGGCAGGACTAGGTGACATATCCATCATTTCCCAGTATCTCAACATCTGTTAACTATTCGGTGATGGCGGAAAAATATGGTGGATGAGAAGCATTGTTTCTCCCTCAGCAGGGAACTGCCGGGTGTATCCAGGATAGTGGGATTCCCGATGGTGTACATTGCATCTGCAGGGTATCCATGTCAATGGGGGAGAGGTAGAGGAACTGAAGGAGCTCCCTGTCTATTAATGTTACAGTGTACCCATGCACAGTACATCATGTTGGTGAATATCCACTGTCCTGGCAGCAGTCATGGCCTCTTCATTCAGAAGCAGCCAGCCATTCCCATCGTCATCGGGTCCCCACGTAGAAAAGAAATAAATATATCGTGGATAAAGGCCGTCCCCTTGATGCACGTTTCAAAACACCATCCCCACCACCAATCAACCACGTCAAAGTATTACATGTGTATGGAGAGCAATGGGGTCACTTGGAGTGTCTGGGAGCAGACGATCAGAGATGGAGCAAAACCTGTCATGTCTGAACGGGTCTGATTAAACCCCCCAGTACACAGTATCATTAAGTCCTGTAATCCCTGTCCATTTCAGTAACATATTGCCTTCCATTATTCCTGTAAATGAAATGACAGGTTATATCCTGTTAAATTCCACCTGCCAAACTATTATCTATTGCCTTTACCTCTCTGAATCTATTTGCAGACTCTCCACCTTCTCTTGGTAATTTACTCTCTTGCTTACCACTGCGACATCACCAAACTGAGCATATGTATATCTGTTCCATCGTCCTGATCATTAATATGTAAATAGTTGAGAACCCAGCGCTGGTCACTGTGTGACCTTACTGGTTGTATTCTGTCTAACCGATTGAGACTGATTTATCCTGAGTGCCTGCTCCTGTATGATCCCCAGTCCTCCCCCGTTCCTGGGCAACACAGTCAAAGAGTTGAATAAGAACAAGGAGAATTTGTGAGGAATCCCACCGGTCGATGAGGCTGATGTCAATCTGGCCTCTGTTCCAATTTCCTGCCAACTCTCCATCCTAAAACTCTAGTCTCTTGTTGTAGATTGCGACACATGAAAAAAAAATCCGCTCCACATCTACGCATTCAATGACTTTTAGCATTTTACAGACCTCAGTGTGATTTCCTTTCATTCTTATAAACTCGAAAGTATAGGCCTAAACAGCTCAATTTCTCTTCATAAGACAAACACTTCAAATATGGAATCAATCTAATGAAGCTCTTCTGAATTGCCTCCAATGGAAATACCTCATTCTGCAGGACACCCAAACTGTACTCCAGTTGCAGCCTCACTAATACCTTGCATAGCTCCAGCAACACTCTCTCCCTTGCTACTCTATCCTTTTATAAGTAAACACTGGCATTATGCTTGCATTTCCCATTACTTGCAGTACCCGCAAGCAAGTTTTCTGTGATATGCAAGCAGACACCCAGCTCCCTCTGCACCTAAGCACTTTGAACTTTCTCTCCATTTAGATAATAATTTGTCTCTCTATTATACTGGCCAACTTGAATAGCCCCATATTTATTCACTTTAATTTTCCTTGCCAAATGTTGGCCCGTTAATCCAACCTATCCATATAGTTTTAAATCTCTTGCATCATCATTCCGAAGTAATTTCTTACCAATGTTAGTGTCATCTGAAAATGTGGCATCACATTTTCTATCCCATCAACCGAGTGCAGTACCACCACCGATTACAAATGGTTGAGGTATGAGTCCTGAAATCAATGGCACCCCACAACTTGCATTTGCCAAAAGAAAATGACACATTTATTCCATCTGACTCCATTTTATTTGTTATCCAATCCTCTATCCAAGCTAAGAAATTACTCCTAAACCCATGCTGTCTGATCTTACCACTTACTCTTTGGAGAAGCGACATATCTGATGCCTTCAGGAAGACCAGATATGTTCCATCTCCAGGATTCCCACGACCCACCTTGTTTGTGACATCTTTAAATAACTCAAGCAAACAATTCAAACACAGTTTAGCCTTCGTAAAACCATGTTGACTCTGACGAATTGTGGTTTAACTTTGCAAATGTCCTGAACAATGGACTCTAAGAATTTGCCTTAAATTACGATAGTTTATTGTTACACTTTAGTACCTAATGTATACCATTATTATAAATTTTTCCCTTTCGAAAACCTTTACATTTGCTTTGAATTCCTGTTTAATGGGAACAAGACTTTAAGAGATGTGCTCCAATTGCTGTGTAAGAGCCATGTGTCACTGAAGGGACTCATCATCAAACTCAATGGGCTGACGTCTTTCTGGTGTTCCCACGTTGTCGTCTCCAAAGCCAGAATGACCTCCTCCTGTTGATGCTTTAGAGGATTGGGAGATTATGGAATCTTCCCGTTGCTGTGTAACATTTTGAGGGGCTGATGGGTCTTCTCATAACAGGTGGAAATATTGAACGGTCTCCTCATGTATCCCGGAGATGGGACTGAGGGAGTGATTGGTCTTCTCCTGATACGATATAAGAGACACGTGTCTAAATTGCCTCTTCCTTTCTCATGAAAGAAGTCTCAGATAGTTTTTATCCTTATCCAATTCCCTTGTAATAGGCTTGGTGAGTCGGAATGGCCTCCTGTTATCCCAGTGTAACAATCTCCAATCACTGTGTGACCGCTATTAGTTCCGATGTTACAGACTTGAGGAGGCTGAATGGACTGCTCCTGTTGCTGTGTAACAGGATACTGGTCTAGCATGGCCTACTGTTATAGGCTCGACTGGCTGATTGGCCTCCTTCTGTAAATGTATATCAGGCTCCAGGGGCTGAATAGCCTCGTCCTGTTTTGGTGTATCAGGGTCAAAGGCCTGAATATCCTCCTGTTGTTCCTGTGTAACAGGCTGGAGAACGGAATGGATTCCTCCACTATCTGTGTAATTCCCTTCACTTGTTAACTCCTTCTGTCAACTTTGTTCAAATACGATCATCTTTAATTTTTGTAAACTCCAATGGCTACTGGGTCAACCTGATCATCCTTTCGTTATAAGCTAGCACCTTCATTGCAGGAATCAGTTGAGGGAACCATCTCTGAGCTGCTTCCAATATAACAACATCCTTTCTTCAGAGAAGAGGCTAAATCTGTTCACACTACTCCAGATGTGATCTTACTGTACAGAAGCAGCAACACTTTACCAACCTGCTGTAAAGTTCCTACCCAGGTTAGAGCAGTCTCAGCTCTCTGGGGGAATAAAGAACATTGTTGGAAGATCATTGTCCTTCTCTACTCCACCGCATAACGGGAGATCTGGAGAAATTAAAGTTTGAGAAGATCATAAATGATGTGGCGAGATGATCTCTACCATTAATCTCCCCAGAGCCCACGTCGCTCAGATTCCACAGAATCTGGTAAGGTGGAGCGTAAAAACAGCAAGGAGGAGCAAACATTGATGGGAGTGAAAGCTGCAATACAAATGCTGGACATGTTATAAAACAGGAAATGAGATATACACATTTGTGGGTACTTCAGTAATAATGTGCTGTTAAATTATATCTAAACTGTATTAACCCAAATGAATGCTAATGTTGGGAAAAATGGACGTTATGACCACGTGTGAGATGGTTTACATTAACATTGTGTCGAGCACTGAGCTCGATATCAGGTTATTTAGGAATTGGTGTTGAGTGATCAGAAGAGCTAATTGAAAATTTTGCTGTAAAGGACCTTTTGGGAACAGTGACCACAATGTATTTGTTTTCTTTTATACTGTTTGAGTACACGACAGTTTTTGTTGTATTTGAAGTAACCATTATAAATCTGAGTCATGCAAACCATGAAGGTGTGAGGAGAAAGTGGAGACTACAAATGCTGGAGATCAGCGTCGAAGAGTGTGGTGCTGGAAAAGCACAGTCAGGCAGCATACTAAGAGCAGATAAATCAATGTTTCGGGCATAAGCCTTCATCAGGAATGAAGCTTCTGGGCCAAGGGGGCTGAGAGATAAATGACAAGGGGGTGTGGCAGGAGGGAGGTTAGCAGGAATTGTGATAGGTAGATGAAGGTGGGGATGAAAGTGATTGGTGATAAAGGGAAATCAAAACACCTCATCTACTGCATCCATTAAACCCAATGTGGTCTTCTCTACATTGGCGAGGCAGGAGGTCAATTTGTGGATCCTTTCAGAGAACATCTCTGGGACAGTCACATTGAACAACTCCATCGCCTTGTGGCTGAGCACTTTAATTCCCCTTCCCACACTGCCGATGACATGAGGTTCCTAGACATGCTCCATCGCCAAACCCGAGCCAGCAGAAGCCTGTAGGAGGTAAGCCTCATCTTCTGTCTTGGGACCATCCAACCACAAGGGATCATAGTGGATTTCCCCATTTCCCCATTTCCCCTACTCCCACTTTATCCCACTCCAACCCTCCAAGTCAGCACTGCCCCTTTGAACCTTCCTATCAATCTAGTCCACCCTCCTCTCCGACTATCGCTTTCAACCCCACCTTCATCTACCTATTAGATGAAAGGAGGCAGCTTAGAAAAATGCCAAGTGCTGCAATAAGCCAGTAGGTTCAGAGAAATGTTGGACCCAGCAAAGGATGACCAAGAAACTGAGAAGAAAATCAGAAAGAGAAAATGCGTGCAGACGAAAGAAAAACATAAAGATTGCTAAAAAGCGTCTATCAATATATGAAAAAAAATAAAAACAAGGTCAAATGTGCAACAGTTGGTGCACGTTCAGGATAATTCATTGCAGAAAACAGAGAAATCGCAGGGAAAATTGGACTGGAAAACTTTTGAACAGATTGATGTAAAATATGAGCAGGGATTTGAGGTTTTGTTCTGTATAAATTTGGACTAATCTCCATGAGTTGTATCACAGGCGGCTGTCGGGGTCAAAGGAGGAAAGACCCTGACTGAATATTTTAATTAGAATCTGACCGTAGGGGATGTGCCAGAGAACTGGGGAACTGCTAATATGATTCCACTTCACAGTAAGGGTGGGAGAGATAGACCAGGGAACTATAGACGAGCGAGTATTAGATCACTGTTAAGGAAACTACTGGAGAAAATAGGGAAGGAAAAAATCGAACTCCAATCTGAGTTGCAAGGTTTGATCAGGGATAATCATCGTGACTTTATCAGAAGGAAGTCACAAACAATGGATTTGATTGAATTAGTTTGAGGAGATCGATTGTTTAGTTTTGTAGGAAGGCCTTTGACAAATTTCCAGCTGGGAAACTGAAAAACTAATGTAAAATCTCACAATATGAAGGATAACTGGACAAGTTACAACGAAAATTGTCTTAGTGGCAGAGGGTGGTGAGAGAAGGTTGTTTCAGCGACTGGAGACCAATGTTCCCTGGTGTACCACAGGGATCAGTGCTGAGTCCCTTATTGTTTGTGTTATTCATAACAAAAAAAGATGTGAATATGGAGGGAGCTAGGTGGAGAGAGGGAGTGGTGTGATAAGTAATTGTATGTTTGACATAAAGATTAACCGGTGGTTCGCATTGAGGAGGAAGGCCTAAATTTACAGGAAGATGCAGATGGAATGGTCAGATGGGCAGATCAATGGCAGATAGATTGTAACCTTGATAAATATGAGGTGATGCACATTGGGAGAAGGAACCAGGCAGGGGCGGACTCAATGAATGGAAGCACACTGGGAAGCTCAGATTGTGCTTCTCCACACATCCCTGAATGTGACTGGACAGGTTAATGCTTAAAAATGTGTTACTGGAAAAGCGCATCCGGTCAGGCAGCGTCAAAGGAGCAGGAGAATCGACGTTTCGGGCAGATTCCTGAAGAAGGGCTTATGCCCGAAACATTGATTCTCCTGCTCCTTTGTTGCTGCCTAACCTGCTGCGCTTTTCCAGCAACACATTTTTTAAGCTCTGATCTTCAGCATCTGCAGTCCCCACTTTCTCCTGGGCAGGTTAATGGACTAGTTAAGAATTGGACCTTGGGTGTTGTGTTTCCTAATCAGGGTGTAGATTATAAGAGTAATACAGGGCTTTGGTTCAGTCAAAATGGAATACTGTATGTAGCGCTGGGAGCCACATTCCAGGAAGGATGTGATTGTACTGGAGAGGGTGCAGAAGTGATTCACCAGGATGTTCCCTGGGATGGAGTATATCAGCTATGGAGAGAGGCTGGATAAGCTCGGGTTGTTTACTTCGGAGCAGAGAAAGCTGAGGAGTCAGTGATTCAGAAGGATAAGATTATAAGAGACACGGACAGGGGGGATAGACAGCAGCTGTTCCTTTTAGTCAGAGGCTCAAGAACAAAGGAGCACACTTTTAAAGTGAAGAGTTTGAGGTTCAGAGATGATTTAAACATTTCTTCACCTCGAGGTGTGGGGTTCTGGGATTACTTCCTGAGAGGCGAATTATCACGGGTAACCTCACAATCGTTAAAAAGTTCTTTAACGAGCACTTGGAAGTGTCATAACATTCCAGGTTATGAGCCTGCTGTAGGAAAGTGGGACTAGTATAGATCGTGCTGTATTTCTATTGGCACAGAGTCTATGCTCCTGTAAGTGTATGTTGTGGAAGGTCAATTATTGAGCAGTTTAAACAGGAAGTGATAGATTTCTGAAGAGTTATATTCATAAGGGTTATGAGAGTGAACTGTAATAGCTTGTTAAATTATGTCAATGTGAGAAATATGTAAAAGCAAGTACAGCTTCCTTACAGTTTGAAACCAGAGAATGGAGAATAGGGGACAGGGAAATGGCAGAACTACGAAGCCACTACTTCAGTTCTGTCTTCACAAAACTTTCTAACAATACTAGGAAAACCAAGTCTGGTATGGGAAAATGATAGAGTACATGGAACATAGAACATAGTAAGTAAATGGTTTAGTAGAAAATAATGGTCATAGACAACATTAACATAGATTTAATGAAATGGGAATTATGTTTGAGAAACAAACTGGGAGACAAATGAAAGAGAAGCAATGGATGTAAAACATTTTGATTTTTGGAAAAATGTTGGTAAAGCTCCAAGCCCAATTTGCAAAATCAATTCTGAGTGGATTTGGGCTAATATATGGCCATGTTTCTAGAATGGGACAGCTGGCAGGAAACAGTTAAATGAAATAAACAGACTCATCAAGCAACAGCCTGACATTGTCTGCACGGTATGATTCTGTGAGTATGACTATATCCCAGACACCCCATCACCTTCCCCGAATATCTCCTGTCTCATCAGCAGGATGGACACAACAGAAGTGGCGGCAGAGTGGGATACAGTTGGAAGGGAATTGCTCTTGGAGTCCTCAAAAGTGACTCCGTATCCCATGAAGCTTCATGGTATTAATTTGCACATGGGAAAGGAAACCTCCTGCTGATTACCATGTACCAGCCTCTCTCAACTGATAAATCAGGACTCCTCCATGCTGACCAACACTTGGAGGAAGCACTGAGGGTAGTACCGACGCGAGATGTATTCTGGGTGGGGGATTTCAAGGTTCACCACCAAGAGTATCTCAGCTACATCATCACTAATCGAACTGGCCGGGTCCCAAACGATATAACTGCTAGACTGGGTCTATGGCAGGTGGTGAAGGAACCAACAAGAGGAAAATACATACTTGACCACAGCCTTACTAATCTGCCCGTTGCAGAAGTATCTGTCCATGACAGTATCTGGAAGAGCGGCCACCGCATAGTCATTGTGGAGACAAACACACACCTGCACATTGAGAATAACCTTCACCATTTTGGTTATACTATAACGGTGCTTAATAGGTCAGACTTCGAACAGATCCAGCAGCTCAAATCTGGATGTCCATAAGGCATTGTGGGTCATCAATAGCAGCGGAACTGTACTTCCACATAACCTCATGGCCTGGCGTATCCCCCTTCTAACAATTACCATCAATCCAGAGGATCAACCTTGGTTCAATGGAGTGTGCAGGATGGCAGGAGCAGCACCAGGCATACCTGACAATGAGGTGTCAGCCTGTTGAAGCCACCGAACAGGACAACGTGTGCGCCAAACAACATAAGCAGTAAGTGATATACAGAGCTAAGTGATCCCACAAGCAAAGGATCAGAACTATGCTCTGCAGTCCACCCACATCTAGTCGAGAAACGTTGGGGACAATTTAACAATTCACTGGAGGAAGAGATTCTGCAAATGACTCCTACCTCCATGACGGAAGAGCCCAGCGCTTCAGTGTATAAGATAAGGTTGATGCATTTGCAACAATCTTCAGTCAGAAGTACTGAGTGGATGATCCATCTCAGCCTCCTCCAGCTGTCCTCAGCGATTCAGTTACCAGTCATCAACCAATTCGATTCAGTCCACGCGTTTGGAGATACTGGACTCTCCAAAGGGCCCATACTCTGACAACATTATGGCAATAGTACCGAAAACATGTACTCCATAACTTTGCCACTCCCCTAGCCAAACTGTTTCAATATAGTTACAAAAATGGCTTTTCCCGATTATGTGGAAAATTACCCCAAGTATCTCCTGTGTAGAAAAACCAGAACAAATCTAAGCGAGCCAATTACAACCCCATCAGTCTACTCTCGATCATCAGTAAAGTGGTGAAAGGTGTCAGTGTTTTTAAGCAGTACTTGCTCAGCAATACCCTGGTCAATGATGCCCAGGTTGGGCTCCCCCACGGTCAGTCAGCTCCTGACCTCATTACCTAAGTTCAAACATGGACAAAAGAGCTGCATTACAGAGGTGGGGTGAGAGTGATAGCCCTTAAAATCAAGGCTGCCTTCGAACCAAGTGTGGTATCAGGGGCTTTAGCAACACTGGAATCAATGGGTATTAGAGGCAAACACCCCGCTGGTTAGAATCATACCTGACACATAGGAAGATGGTCATGGTTGAAAAAGGTCAGTCAACTCAGCTCCAGGAAAAGTCTGTAGGATTCCCTCGGGCAGTGGCCTCGGCTGAAAACTTCTTCAGGGCTGCTTCATCAATTACCTTCCCTCTATTTTAAGGTCAGAAATTAGGATTTTCGTCAATGATTGTACAATGTTCTGCAACATCTGTGGCTCCTCAGATACTGAAGCAGAACATGTCAAATGCGACAAGATCTGAACAATATCCAGGCTGACAAGTGGCAAATAATATTCAGGCCACACAAATGCCAGACCGTGAACATTGCCAATAAAATATAATCTAACCTGCCCCTTGGCATTTAATGGTGTTAATATCAGTGAATCCCCCAGTATCAATGTCCTGGTGGGTAATCATTGCTCAGAAACCCATTGGTCTCTCCACATAAACACAGTAACTACAGGAGCAGGTCAGAAGCTAGGAATACTGCGGCGAGTAACTCACAGTCTGACTTCAAAAAGTCTGTCCATCATCTACAATGCATAAGTCAGAAGTGCGATAGAAGACTCCCAGTTTGCCTGGATGAGTGCAGCCCCAACAACACTCCAGAAGCTTTATACCATCCAGGACAAAGCAGCCAGTTTGACTGTCCCTTCACCCACAATGCTCCACCATCAACGCGCAGCAGCAGCAGTTCTCTTACTATCTCCATGCTGCAATGAAATGATTCACCAAAGATCCTCAGAGACCATCTTCCCAACTCATGACCACGTCTATCTAGAAGGACAAGGGCTGCACATGTATGGAAAAGCCATCATTTTTAGGTTCCCCTCCAAGCCATTCACCATCCTGACTTGGAAATATATCACAGCTCCTTCACAGTCGCTGGGTCAGAATCCTGGGATTCTCTCCCTAATGGAATTGGAGGTCAACCACAGCAGGTGGACTGCAGTGTTCAAAAAGGCAGCTCACCACCACCTTCTCAAGGGCAACTAGGGATAGGCAATCAATGCTGGCCCAGGCAATGACACCCAGATTTACGAAATATATAAATAGAAATTAAGAGGGGATGGTTGCTGTGGTATCACAGGGATCGGTGTTTGGGGCCCAGCTATTCACAATGTTAAACATTGCGTTGCGGGTATCAGATTCAATACATCCCAGCCTGCTGACATCACGAAAGAATGTGGGATTGTGAGTGGGTGAGGAGGATGTAAAAATGCACCGAGAAGTCTAAGACAAGTGGAGTGAATGTGTAAATACGTGACAGATGGAGAACAATGTGGATAGAGGTGACAGTGTGCCCTTTGGTGGAAACGATAAATTGGTAGCCGACCATTTAAAAAGGATTGATGGAAACATGTTGATTTACAAAGGGACGATTGCTCCTTTTTGTTGTTTCCTTCTGCATAAACCTCTGAGGCCCATGCAGCACAGTGAGTCCTGCAACCAGAAGTCAATACTAGGCATGGCATTGGCACGCTGACCAGTGTACATAGACCAATCAAGTGGGGAGCTGTAACATTGAAAAGGATCTGCATCTTGTGCACCAGTCGCTGAAAGCAATATTGCAGGAACATAAAGCAACGAGGAAAATAAATGGTGTGTTGACCTTCATTTCAGGGGGATTTGAGTCCAGGAGTATAGGTGTCATCCTGCAGCTGTACAGGGCCTTGGAGAGATATAAACTCGGATATTGTGCAACATTATGTGCAGTTTTGGTCTCCTCACCTAATAAAGGACAACACTGACATTGAGGAAGTGCAGTGAAGGATGACCAGACTGATCTCTGGGATGACAGGCTTGTTGTGGGAACAGAGTTTTGGGTGACTGGGCCTGTATTCCATGGGGTTTATGAAAATGAGTGGAGATCTCAGTGAAATATACAAAACTCTGACAGGATGAGACAGATTGGAAGCAGACATGATTATTCCCCTGGCTGGGATGTCTAAACAATGGGCCACAATATTAGGTACAGGCTGGTCACACTGCATTGAGATGAGAATGCTCACTGACTGGTGACCCTGGGGAATTCGCTCGCACCTGGAAACTGAGACACTGATTATAAGGATTTAGAGACAGTAAAGTGATGATGGGAGAGCAGGAGTACGGTGTGGAAATGAAGGGTCAACTATCATTACATTGAGTTGGGTAGCAAGCTCGATGGACCAAACGTACTACTGCACCGCCAATTTTATAGCTTCCCAAGGTTACTCACATTAACGGATATTTACATAATGTGGGGTAAGTGCATCGAGATTTTTTCCATGAACTAGAATGGGGGAGGCTCAAAGTGTTGTATGACCTACTCCTTTCTCCCTGTTTCTGTGCCATCTGTGGGAAAGCTCGGTAAATGATGTCACAAGCTCTCAGATGTTAGGAAGGAGGTCTCTGCAGAGTCAACAGGACGGTGTTCCCATTCCCTTTTCCGACAATGAGGCTGAGGCCGGATGTTCTGTCCGGGTTTCATCCTTCCAGACCTCGGTGCAGTTTGATACAAATGAGTGCCTTGATTGGCCGTTTCAGAGACCATTGAAATGTTTATCGCATGTCAGGGTCTTTGGAGTCAGTTTTAGGCCAGCCCAGGAAAGCACGGGAGGTTCACTTTATAAAAGTACATTGGAGAAGGAAATTCTGTTTACAATCGATATTGACGTCAAGGTTACTGTTACTGACATCAGATCTCAACATTTTATTAATTGTCTTTAACTTCCACCCGCTGCCAGAGCACTAGCCTGGTCTGGAATAGTAATCCAGTGACATTACACAGTAGCACCATCTCCACATGGGGACCCATGGGAAACCACACTGAGCTGGTTATTTCTGTGCTGCTTGATAGTTCTGTCAAAAATAACTCCCTCCAATTTGTTTATTGTGACTATACTGAGGGGGTGGTAATTGGTTGGATTGTAATTATTTCCATCTCTGGGGACTGAACAGAGCTGAGTAATTTTGCACATTACCAGGGAGATGTTAGAGTTGGAGCTTCAATGAAACAGCTTCCCCAGGGACACGGCTTATTGTGCAGCACAAGTCTTCAGATCGATTACAGGAATGGGTTCAGGGCCCATTGCCTTTGTTGTATCTACTGTGTTCAGCTGTTTCTTCATCTCACATGCAGCAAATCGAATTAATTGAAGACTGGTATCTGTGATTTTGTGGGCATCATGATGAGGGTGAGATGTATCATTGACTCAACACTTCTGGCAGAGGATGGTGCAGATAAAACATCCTTCTCTTTTACACTGTTGTGCAGGTCTTTTCCATTATTTAGGATGGGGATATTTGTGGAGCCCTATCCTCCATTCATTTGTTTAATCGTCCATCACCATTTATGATTGAATGTGACAGGACTACAGGGCTTCGTTCAGATCTTTTTGTCAAATACGGTAGCTTTAATGAGTGAGCATCAGGTCAAGGTTCATGTGATGCTGACTCTGACATGTTTACTCACACTCGTCCCTGAGCCATACATGGTGTGATAGTAATGACAAACCAAGGTGTTATCCTCTCAAAAAGTTTCAGGTTGTGGTTGAATGCAGGTCTGTTTCTCCTGCTGCTGTGGTCTACAGCACTACATGAATACACAGTTTTGAACTGCAATATCTGCAATGCAATTCTGCTGTCTGTTCCCCAATTCTCACTGAAACCCATTCACCCGTCAGCCCTGCACTCAGTGACCTAACCTGGTTTCTGATGTGGAAATACTTCAATTTCAAACTCTCATTCTGCTGAGGGTCTGAGAGATGGGCCACGAAGAATAATTGGTGGATTTCTTAACTAGATACAAAGGGAGTACGAGAGAGAGAGAGGATATAGATATGGAGATGTGGAAAATGAGAAAACTACATTATCGAAAGAAGTAGATGTATTTCCCTCAATGTTTTGGCAATTCCTGTGTGCTGTGGCCCTTTGTACAGTGCATTTACAACAGAGCAATATGTTCAAATGCTGGATCTGAAGCCCTAACTTTTCTCTCCAATAATATGACAGACACTAGTTTTGGAAAGAACCCAGCAGGCCAACATATTTAATTCCTGGTAGAAAGGGGATGAACAGAAATAAGTTGGGAAACCAGAAACAAGAATTTATTACACACATCCTGATAAGAATGAGAGACGAGAATTATAATCCCACAAAAGGGGGATCGTTTAAAGAAAGGGAAGGTATCACTTCAGATGAGGATCAAATAAAGTTTTAATGCTTTAAAAATTTTAGTCATCATGTGCATCGTTTTTCGTTAACTGTGTCGTCGTGTTCATTCAGAATGTGCTATACACGAATGAAGAATGTTACTTATCTGAACACACACTGATTAAACAGTGTATATAAAATCATTTTTCCTCCATTTCAGACTGTCCTGTTATCGTGCTAGCAGGATATATGAACACCAACTGGCCACCAAAAGACATGACCCACCATCACTAGTTTCCATACATAAAGAAAAAGAAGGACACCACGTTGACTGTGACAACGCACACTTCCTAGGACAAAGCCACGCACGAAACTTCTCAGAAGTATGACATTCTAGCCAGAAGTACATCAATAAACACATCAATTTAGATCCTATCTCCCTTCCCTTGAACAAAAAACTGGAAATGGCATCACGCACCTTAAAAAATCAAGACCCAGAAATAGAAAGACGAGACATACCACCAGTGCGTCACCAGAGACTCTCACTGATGGTGTTACGTAGTCATGGTGACGAAACATCTGAAAACAAACCTCCAAGCTCAGCGAGTTTACATACATACTTATTAATTGTTCTTTTTCTCTTAATACTAGATTTTGCAACTACTTTGTCACTCATGTTTTAACAGATTACGAAGTGAGGTGAGCTTTTCTGGGTGTGTAGTTTTAATTAACAAGGGAGTTCAACATCGACATCATAACGGTTTGAGGGCTTGTCGTATGGGAGTTAGACAGATTTGAACAAATTTGGGATACAAAAGGTCCCAGCAGATTCCATCACTTGGCAGTTAGTGACCTAGATCTTCAAATAAAACAGGTGAGAAAATTAATTTAATTTTGTTTCCTTGTGGTTGGTTAAAATAAAAGAAATGGCTTTTAATATGACTAAAGAGGTTCTGAGGTTTGAAGGTGGACGGAGCAAAAGATTATGCAAATGTAAAATGAGTGATTAGGAATTGGTACTGGAAGAATATAGACAGCGGTTCAGAAATATAGAGACAGAACCAGGTCAGACTTATGTTGAGTTTGAAAGAATTAAACACAGTCATTTTGATAGATGGGTGCAAGCCTTAAAATTGGATAAGACCTGTGAGGTTCGAAAGGAGATTATTCTGCTGGAGGGGTTTAAAGACTCACTTCCATAGATGGTAAGAATTCATGTAAATGAACAGAAAGTTCAAGAAGTGAGAAGTGTGGCAGAAATGGCAGGTGAGTATGCATTGGTGCATGAGATGAAATTTAGTTTCTGGGAGCTATTTCATCTTGTGGGTGATAAAAATTGGGAGAAGGTGAGAGTCTACACTACAAAACATAGAGAAAGAAACGCTGGCAATAGTTTACCACAAGTGAAATAAACAAGTCCAAGGGGTTGAAATGAAGTGAAAGCCTCAGGTGTTCTTACAGTAACGTAGTGAAACACATAAATAATTACAGTGCCGATGGTTTAAAAAGGGCACTGTGAAAAGGTATTTTCACTGCAGTAAGCTGGGACACACGGTGCTGGGCAGTGAAGGAACACATTTTGGGAAAAGATGTTGCAAAATAATTTAAGCCAGTGGCATTAGTGAACCTGGTAAAGAAGACCCCAAGTGGAGCTGAGGAGCTGCAGGAGAGTGCACAGCCTGGGCAGGGGCTGTGTATGGAGTCAGTGCATGATCTCTATAAAGAATTCGCCTCCGTAGATAAACCTTACTAAGGAAAAATTGAGTGTAGGGGAAGGACAAGTAGTTATAATTTTCCAAGATACGAGATCTGCTCAGTCTGTAATAAATGAGAAGTAAGGGACCGGAAAGGCACAACAGATCAGGCAGCATTCGAAGAGCAGGAAAATCGACACATTGCACATCGTCAGGAATGTGGCGGGGGGAACAGGGGGCTGAAAGATAAATAAGAGGGTAGGAGCTGGGCTGGCGGGAGGGACACTGGAAGGGCGATAGGAAGATATAGGTGGGAGTGATTGTGATATGTTGGAGGGGAGGGTGGAGTGGGTAAGTGGAAAGGAAGAGGGCAGTGCAAAGTTGAATGGTTGGATCTGTGTTGAGGCTGGGGGAGGGGAGATTTGGAAATTGGGAAGGTCAACGTTGATGCTGTATAGTTTGAGGGTTCCAGCTGTCCTACTACTATCCACTCCACCCTCCTCTCTGCCCTTTCACCATCAGTCATCACCTGCATCTACTGATCACCTTCCAAGCTCCCTTCCACCCAGCTCCACCCCTACCCTCCTATGTAATTCTCAGCCTCTTTCCCTCTCCCTTAACCCCCCACTTTCCTGATGAAGGACGTATGCCTGAAATGTCAACTCCCCTACCTCTCGGATGCTGCCGGCTTGCTGTGCTTTTCCAGCCCCACACTTTTCAACTCTGATCTCCAGCATCTGAGTCCTCACTTTCCCTCCCCCTCTAATAGTAAGAGATGAAAGTATTTTCACTCATTCTGGCATGTTACTCAACAGCGTGATAATTTGTGGAATGGGGACAGAAATTAAGCATTCCCTTGTGTAACATCAGGTTGGAATGCCAAATCAAGGTTGGGAAAGTAACAGTGAGAGTGAGCAATAGAGTGTCAGTTCCAGGAATACAGCTTGTTCTTGGGAATGATTTAGCAGGATCCAAGGTGGGAGAGGCAGCCCTTGTGGTGGAGAAGCCAAAGTAAGACTAGGGAACTGGGGAATTAAAAGAAAAATACCCAGGGCTTTTTCCAGTCTGTGTAGTAACAAGATCCCACTGTCATCCGTTACAACAGGAAGGAAAACCGAAAGAAAATGCCAAAGGAGTTAAAGCACGGAAGACTCAGACTAAAGCATCTCTAGTGTCTGGAATGCACAAGGACTTAGTTTTTTTTTGTTGTACATGTCATACATGCCAAGTGGTAGGAAAGTCACAGGCAGTATTAAACCCAGCACGTTTGTTGTCAAACCCTGTATTCGAAAACACCTTTCATGTGGTTGATGATTAATTGTGGAGCTCCCCTTCCTGAAATAAAAGTGGAAACCAACATCCGCTGATCATAATGGACGTGTCTACCCGATTTCCAGGGATAATTCCATTTTGGGGTGTGGAGGCAAAAAGGGAGGCAGAGGAGTTGGGAGCTATCTTTACTCACTGTGGGCTACGCTGTGTGATTCAGTCAGACCAAGGGTCTCATTTTACCGCTCAGCTGTTTGATGACGTCATGGATAGTTTTGGCATACAGCAGTTTGAATCAAGTGCGTCCCATCCCGAATCCCAGGGAGCCTTGGAAAGTTGGCATCAGGTGCTGAAGACAATATTAACAGTGTACTGTTAGAATTACCCGAATTATTGGGATAAAGGTGTCCCATTATAAGGCTTGCCATAGAGATGCCCCAAATATATCTACTCATTTTCCTTCCTTTGAGTTAATATTCGTACATGAAGTGAGAGGCCCTTTGAAATTAATTAACTATAAATTGACAGGACCAAAGTCGAAGATCTCACACTTGGATTATGCATCTGAGGTGAGGGAGAGATTGGATGAAGTAGGTGAGTCAGCTAAACAGCACCTGGAAAGGGCACAGTGTAGAGTGAAGCAAGTGGCAGATAAAAACACTGAAACGTTAACGATTTCCCGTGGGGATGACGTATTAGTATTGCCACCAGTGGTAGGAAATCCCTTCAAGCCAGGTTTAGTGGCCCCTTTCAAATTAAAAAATGTTGAGTCAGTTAAACTATCTGGTAATGATACCGAATATGACAAAAAAGTTAGAGAATGTCATGTGAATGAATAATGCTCCAGCCATATTTAAGACTCAGGAACAGAGTTGTGGCCAGATGAACCAATTGTGCAGTTTATTCGTATGATGTAGTGATCTTCAGCAAGTGATTGAAAGCTCACATGTTACAGTTGCCAGAACATGTTGACCGATTACAAGAAGCAAAACTGGAAATAAACTTAAAGAAAACAGAATTCGCGAAGGCAGATGTGACGTTCTTGGGACATTACATTGGACATGGAAGGTTGATCCAATGCAACACAAAGATGAACGGCTTTGAGGAATTTCCACGACCATCCTCGAAGAAAGAGGTGTTCGATTTTTGGAACTGGGTGGATTCTATCGGAAGATTGTTGCAAACTTCAGCAGCGTATTGGCACCACTGATGGATTTATGAAAGAAGGTCACAGAATTGTGGTGGACAGGCCAGGAGGCATTTGAGAATTTTAAAGCAGGTTTAATCACCCCGCACCAGATTTAGCTACACCAAATATTTTGAAACCCTTTGAAAATTGTGTATGATGCTCTGGATATAGAGGTCAGAGATGTGTTGACACAGAAAGTTGATGATGGAATTGAGTGGCCAATTGGCTACTTGTCGAAAAAACTCAATATCCACCAGAAAAAAAAAGACAAAATTTCAATTATAGAAAAAGAATGATTGAATTTCGTACTGGCCTGACAACATTTGAATGGTCACATGACAAATTGTCGCAGGTGGTTGTAGAGAACAACGACAATCCTTTCGTATTTTTGAAATATTTAAAGACCAGAATATGAGAATATTTCATTGAAGTCTCATGTTACCAAACTTTGAACTTAAAATACACATGCTGTGGATCCTAAAAATGTGATAGCAGATGTGTTATCGTGGATTTAAAGGAAAAAGTGCAGATAAGATTTGACTTATTCCAGTGCTATATATGTGGGTGGAATTAATATGAATGGTATAACTGAGATTAATACTTTGTATTTCAGAATAATGCGGTTAAGAATCAGAGGAAAAAAGTTCATTTTTTTCCTAAACATGTGAAGTGTTCTGAAGCTGAAAGCATGTCTGGTCACTTTAAGACAGAACGGGTTTTGCTGAATAGAAAGTATAGCCATAGATGCCAGCGAAAGGGCAGACTGTTCCACATGTAACAATTAGCAGGGAAATGGATACCTGAGTTTTGGTTGCTGTTTTGACAACAATTCAAATACAACCAAAGAGTTTAAATAATGCTCAGGATACCCGAAGCCAGTGGAATTTGAATATTATTGTTTGGAAACCTGGAAAGCAATCAAATTATGAGAATTATTATATCATGGGGAGTATTTAAACCCAGCATTTTGAACACTAGAGGAACAGCCACTGCCATCCAACAGCAGAGTAAATGCTGTAGAGCAGGAGTGCTAACTGGCCAACTCAAACACTCTCTATCAAAGATACATGTTCATGTAAAACCTACTTGCAGTAAAAAAAAGACCCAGGGAGATCAGCAGCTGAAAGAGTGAATACAGTGGGGAAGATAGAGAATGTGTGGTCTTGAAATTGTAATGTTTAATATGTGGATTGTTGGAATAACATATTTTTACAGAGTTGGAATCAGATAGTAAGTAGTTAAGAAACAGAGGGGCTTGTATTTGTGAATAGTTGTTGTTTAGTGTTCACTATTAAAGTTAAGAAACTGACTTGCTCTTTTTTATAAAAAAGTGGAATGTAGGAGAACTGTGTCGCTCATATTTGAACAGATTATGAGGTGAGGCGAGCTTTTCTGGGTGTTTGGTTTTAATTAACAGAAGGGTTCGACTCTACCTTGTAAATGTCCATCCACGCTAACCCCAATTCCCTGCAGTTGGCTCATATCCTTCTAGTCCTTTCTTACCCACATATTTATCCAAATGCTTTTGAAATGTTGTTAATGTACCCCATCTATCACATCTGCTAACAGCTCATCCACGTCCCAGCCTCTGTGGAAAGAAGTGGCCCCTCAGTTTCTCTTTTATTCCTTCCCCTCTAACCTTAAACTGATCCCCTCTATTCTCGATTCTCTACACCTTGGAAAAAGGTTTCACCCTATCCATATCTCTCATGATCTTATACAGCTCTATAAGGTCCCCCCTCAGTCTCCTACACTCTAAACAAAATGTCCTAGTTTGTTCAACCTCTCCCTATAACTCGGACCACTGGGTCCTGACAACATCCTTGTAAACTTCTTATGCACTCTTTCTAATTTAATAATATCCTCCCGATAACAAGGTGACAAAACTGATCACAATACTCCAAGTGCGGCCTTACCAAAGTCCTGTGTAATTGCAACATAAATTCCCAACTTCTATACTCAATGTCCTGCCTGATGAAGGCCAGTGTGCCAAAAGACTTCCTCGCTGCCCTGTCTACCTGTGACTCCACTCGCAGAGAACCGTGCACCTGAACCCAATGGTCATTCTTCCCACGACTCACCTTAAGGCCCTCCCATTCAACATGAAACTCCTACATTGATTTAAGTTTCCAAAAGGCAAGACCTCACACATCTACACTACATTCCATTTTCCATTTCTCGGCCCATTTCCCCACCTGACTAAAATCCTGCTGCAAGTTCTGATAAACTTCCTCACTGATCATGCTCCCACTTATTTTAGTGCCATCTGTAAACTTACTTATCGTGCCTTGTACATTCTCAACCAAATCGTAGGCAACAAACAGCAATGGACCCAGCCTCCAGCCTGACGATCATCCTTCCACTAAACCCTCTGCTTCCTACCATCAAGCCAACTGTGCATCCAATTGGCCTGTTCCCCCAGCACTCCATGCGATAGAACCTTCCAGAGCAGCCTGCCATGTGGTATCTTATCAAAGGCCTTACTGAAATCCATAGAGAGTACATCTACCGCTCTGTCCTCATCAACCTTCCTGGTCACTTCATCAAAGGACTCTAACAAATTTGGGGAGCATGATCTCCCACTCACAAGTCTCTGCTGACTGCTCCGAATCAAACCCTGTGTAAGTAAGGGGCGCAGTCAATGGTATGCTGTCCTTCATTGTAAGATGATTCAAGTACATAAGTAATACCATCTTCCTGCTGTTGTAGGGCCTTGCTGAGAGAGTATTTGGGGCACTCTCTACAGAATTGGTCACCTTTGTAAGGAATGATCTCCTTACCACAGACACGGGTGATGGTATCATGAGAATAGAGTGAAGAGGCTGAGTGTTTAATCTGTAGAACTGTGAGAGATTAAAACATACTGATGCTGAAACACGAGGAGTGGCAGCGATCACTTATTTCCAAACAGACATTGACAGGGAGAGAAATTCCATACTTTACCGAGGATTGATTGGTTTGATTTATTGCCACGTGTACCTCAGTACAGGGAAACATTTTATTTATGAGCAGTGGAGGCAGATTATAGTAAATATGGCCAGGCAGATCATAGGGTGGAAATAGACTTGGACAGAGTAAGGCATTACAGGTTACACTGAACAGGACATGCACTGGACAAGACTAACATGAACAAGATCAGCACTATTTGAACTTAGAGAGTCCATCCATCAGTCTAACGTGACTTTCCTAATAGTTTATATACCTACATTAACTATCCCCACGTTATTGTGTAGTCGGCGTGTGAACCTGTACTGAACGTCATGTTACTCACAATTCCCAACAGCAGCCACAATACCTTCCATCTGAAACAGGTGGCCATTCCCATCATTTTCCACCCTACACAGAGAACACCAGGCTGGCTTCTCGGAGATGGAAGGTGCCTTCTTGAGACTTCACACATATGGCTTCCCTCCTCAACGCGAGAAAACCAAATTAAAGTCCCACATGCGTATCATGAGCAACAGAGCCATGAGGAACAACGTGGAGTAGTCTATGTGTACAGCCTTTGCTCCATTTGTTTATCATGTTGGAGCGTCAATTAGGAGACAGCTCAGACTGCCAATACTGGAGATCAGAGTAGAGAGTCGATTGTTGGAAACATACAGCAGGTCAGGCAGCATCCGAGAAGCAGGAGAACCGACGTTTTGGGCATAAGACACTCATCAGGAATCAGCATCAATTACCTCATTCTGCCCCTGTGTAAGTGCATTGAGGTGGGAATGGCCTCCTACTGATCGTGTGTAAGTGACTCAAGGGACTGACTGGCTTCTTCCTCGTTCGACTGGACAAGGCCAAGGGCCTGATTGTGTTGCCGCTGGTTCCTGTATGACAGCTTGATGTGTTGACAAGTGTGATGATGCTGCAGGTTTAAGAGGCTTTTTATCCTGGTTTCTTTTAAGAGAGATATTGAACGATCGTTACGAAGCTGGTTAGTTAAGACCACTTGAGTAAACAGCGAGGGAGGCCTTAGGTTTATTTTAAAGCAGTGAATGGGTGTGGCCAGCTCTCACAGATTAGGATCACTGGGTTTTGTTTTCTCAGTAACATCAAAAATTATGGGATCTCCACAGAGTTCGAAGTTTCACAGAATGTCTCCTGGCTGCTACTCTCTCTGAATTTTCTCTAGATGCTGTTTTCTATTCCTATATTTCCCTTTTGTGTTCATGGGAATTTCCTATGTTGGACTAGTTCATTAGTAATAGCTCCTAGTTCTATTATTCTGTTAAGCTGTCCAATAGAATTATGTTATTCTAAATTTCTCTTTCTTTGGTTTTATTTCATCTTCCGTGTTTAAATAAATGTTATTTTGCCCACCACCGAGTAGTTTGACCAGTCACATTGCATCTGGAACAGACACTTTACATTTCCTTTAAAATAAGAAAACATAAGGATCTAGGCTACCGCCTTCAAATATTTTCAAGGGGCTCTGGTGTGGCCCATCACACTAGAATCCTTCTCTTCCTGAGTAATAGGCTGGAGGCACTGAATAGGCTTTCCCTATTTTTCTCCAATAGTGTCAATGGACTGAATGATTTCCTCATATTCCTGTGAAACCAGTGTGAGGTGCGGAATGAACTCTTGTTTTACTGTGGCAATGTGCAGTGTCAGGCAGTGCTGTTACATGAATGTTACAGACACGTTAACAGCACAACCCTCAATGGAGTCTGGTCCTCCTGCACATGGACACAGACCAGTTCGGGAGCTGACGGGGGATAAAATGTTATGAACATTGTGGAATCTTCAGTGACCATCCCCACTTCTGACCTTATGGTGGGGAAGGTGGTGGCGGGGAGACATTGATGAAGCAGTTGAAGATGTTTGTGAAGAGGAAGCTACCCTGAGGATCTCCCACAGAGGTGACCCAGAACTGAGATGATGAACATCTTCCTTTGCGTCATGTTTGATTCCAAACACTGGAGAGTTTACTCTGATTCCCATTAAGTCCAGGTTTGTTAAGCTCCTTGATGTCAACAGAAGCCTTGATATCAGGGCCAGTCATTTTTACCTGACCCCTTGTGTTAATCTCTTTTGTTCATATCAATAGGCCATGATATAGGAGCAGCAAGGGTTTTCTTCAAACAGGTGGCATTGAATGTCAGGGTTTCTCTTCTCAAGAGTGTTCAGGGAGCCAGATGACTGTAAGTATTCGAAGAGGAGGTAGATGGATATTGACCTGTCAGAGAGTTGAGGGCTATAAGGAATTGGGTATGAAAGAGGATTTCAGACCGAGAACAGATCAGCCACAATCTTAGTGAAGGACAAGGCAGGCTTGGGGAGTGAACGACCTGCCCCTGTGTCTGATGTTCTCACATTCTGTTATTGGAAAGTCAGAGGGTGTTATTTTCATGAATGTTCTGTTTTTGAATGTTGCCGTCAGGGAGACCAGAGGATTTTGTGAGCCATCGCTGGGTGAGGTATGGGGACTGTATTCTCAGTGAATTTGGGTCTACAACATGACCAACAAATGGAGCACAAGTTTCAGAGAGGGGAAGCTCTGTAAAGAGAGATGAGGGGCCTCTTTCATACCCAGCCTGGGTTTTACAATTACATTTCTCAAATCACCTCAACGCGTGTGGGACAGTCTTGAAGGGCTGAATGATCTCATTTGTTTCTGTGCACTTGGTTATAGAAGTAAGTAGCCTCTAAATGCTCCTGCCTAACAGGTTTAATGGCCTGAATGGAACACAGGAACACGGGATTGAGGGACAGGAGTGAGTCATTAGATACTTTGAACCTTCTCCACCAGGCACTAAGATTTTGGCTGATCAGGTTGGGGTCTCAGCCCCACTTTCCTGTCTGTGTCCCAATATCCATGACTCAGGTCTCTGTCAAATATTCCACTAACGCAACTTTCAATCAATGTGAACATAGAGGCATGATAAACTTCCAGTGAAGAGAATTCCCACTTGAAAGGTCCATTCAGAATTATTCGTCGTTCCTCTGATAGAATCAAAGTGTCATGCAGAATGGAAACAGACCCGTTAGTCCAATCTGTTCACTCCCATCAGATATCAAATCTGATCCAGTTCCATTTGCCAGCATTTGGCCGATATCCCTCGTCTTTCAGATACTTTTTAAATGTGCAATTGTAACCTCCTTCACCACTTCCTCTGACAGCACTTTCTGAACACACACCAGTCTCTGTGAAACATTTATCTTCAGTCCCTTCTAAATCATTCCCCCTCTCCCCTCCAATCTATACTCTCCTGTTCTGGACTCGCCTACCCTGGGGAGCAGAGCGTGGCTGTTCAGAATATCCATGCCCCTGCTGGTTTTATAAACCTCTATAATGTGACCCCTCAACCTCTGACACTCCAGGGGGAACCACCTCAACCTAATCAACCTCTCCCTAAAGCTCAAACCTCCAGTCCTGGAACATCTGTGTAAGTCATTTCTGCAGACAATCGAGTTGTAAGCAGTATTCTTAAAGTGGCCTCACCAACATCCTGTACAGATACAACATACCACCACAACTCCTATACTCACTGCTCTGACTGATTAAGGCAAATGTGCCAAATGTATTCTGCCCCACTCTGTCTACCTGCGACTCCACTTTCAAGGAACAATGTACCTGCAGCCCTATGTCCCTTTGTTTCACAACACTCACCAGGCCCTTACTATGAAGTGTATAATTTCTGCCCTGATTTGCCTTCCCAAACTGCAAAACCTCGTATTTATCTAAATTAAACTTCATCTGTCACTCCTTGCCCCTTTGCCCCATCTATTTGTGTTCTCGTTGTACTCTGAGATAATCTACTACACCACATTTCTGATTTCATCTGTAAACTTAGTAACTATGGCCCCGATATTCACATCTAAATCCTTTACATGAATGATGAAATGCAGTGAACTCAGTCCTGATTCTTACAGCACACTGCTGCTCACAAGCCTCCAGTCTGAAAAATACCCTTCTTCCTTCAAGCCAATTGTGACTAGCTTCCTCTGTATCCCATGTGACCGAAACTTATTAATCTGTGTACGAAGCAGAATGAAATACTAGCTATGAAGAGGGGCTGAGTAGGTTAGGTTTATTTTCACTAGTAAAAAGGAGATGGGGTGGGGGGGACTTATTAAGGTATGCACAATCATAAAGGTTATAGATAGGGTGGACAGAGACAAGTTTTTTCCCAGGGTGAAGGATTCAATAACGAGAGGTCACGCTTTCAAGGTGAGAGGTAGACAGTTTAAGGGGGATACACGCGGTAAGTACTTTACACAGAGTGCGGTGGGTGTTTGGAACGTGTTGCTAGCAGAGGTAGTAGAGGCAGACACGACAGATTCATTTAAGGTGCGTCTAGACAGATGCATGAGTAGGTGGGGAGCAGAAGAGTAGGTGGGGAGCAGAGGGATACAGATGCTTAGGAATTGACCGACAGATTTAGACAGGACATTTGGATCGGCTCAGGCTTGGAGGGCGAAGGGCCTGTTCTTGGGCTGTAAATTTTCTTTGCTCTTTGTTCTTTAAATGAACACCTTGCTGAGGTCCATATAGACAATGTCAACCAAACTGCCTTCATCAGTCTTCTTTGTCACCTCTTCATAAAACTCAACCAAATTAATGAGACATGATTTCCCATGCAGAAAGCCACGTTGACGACCCCGATCAGCCCTTGCCTTCCTAAATGTATGTAAATGCTATCCCTCAGAATCCCCTCCAACAATTCACCCACCACTGACATCTGGCTCACCGGTCTATAGTACCCCGGCTTTTTGGGTCACTGTTTCCTTTCTAGTCCCACTCCTCCACTGCTCATAACAAATGTTAAATGTAACCAGGTCGGTGATATGGCTGATGATATCGGTCTCAGACTTGGTCAGGGTCAGTTTTAGGAACAAGTCAGGCTAGTTTCTTTAATCTGCTCAAATAGCACATTTATGATCCAGAGCAATGTTACTCCAACTATGATGGAAAGATGAATGGCAAACTGTTTTTGTATTGCAAATATATAATCAATATTTCCCTTTCTATAACACACACACACACACACACACACCCTCTGCAATTTTTACTTGAAAGAACTTTGTCCAGATACTATCCCATGTACATTGTCCAAACTATGTCTCCATCCCATTCCCTGTTCCATGTCGGTGCATCATTGCTGCTGTCATACACAGAGCCATACCCTTAGCAGAAAATGGTCTTGGTCGATTTGAAGATATGTTTTTATGTTCCTGCTTCATTACAAAATAAAAATGTCTATTTTATTTAGAATACGTGTGTTAAAATGAATGCATTTTTTTAAAGAAATACAGAAATTGCTGGAAAAGCTCGGCAGGTCTGTCAGCATCCAGATGCCTTTTACATGCTGTAGTTGTACCCAGCCTCCACCACTTCCTCTGGCAGCTCATTCCATACGCACACCACCCTCTGTGTGAAAAGATGCCCTTTAGGCCTCTTCAACGTCTTTCCCCTCTCACTTTCCCAAATGTCCTCTAGTTTTGGACGCCCCTAACCTGGGGAAAAACCTTGACTACAAACCCTATCCATGAGCGTCCTGATTTTATAAACCTTTACTGCTGCGAAACGTGACTTCAATCAACACGAATTGCTGTACTTTCAATAATCCCGGGCCGAAATGCTGAAATTCAACACCGACACCTCTTCCTTCTCCATCAAGTCACAATTCCAAAACAAGTTTAATCAGTTTGTTCAGATATTTTATGAGACACTTCTGTGGGATTTACACCTAGACCTTTGTGCCCGGAGGTAGGGACACGAGCACCACTCGGCAATACCCATAAAGCTGTAACGTTACTCTCCTGTGTGTTTGTACATCACCCTGTTATGACATGCTGTGGCATACCTTTGCAACAGGCAGGACATGAATCCACACCTTCTGGTCCAGAGCTAGGAACACTACCAAACAATTTCAGGAATTGGAATCAAACCCAGAGCTCTGGCTCAGAGACACGGACACTGCCCACTATACTACCATACCCAGATTTTGGGTCATGTTTTAGTGCCCGCTTCCAGCTCAGTGTGGATTGATTATAATCAGGTTACTATTACTGAATTACAAAAAACACTTTGTATTATTAAACAAATGCAAGATATTTGTCTCAACTGGAGGATATTGAGTGTACTTGCTGAATATTGAAATTAACTATGAACATCTTTAATCGCTATTATCTGTAGTCTGCAATATTAGGGAAAGAAATCCTGCAGAAACACTCTGCCCAATGAAGGGTCTCAAATAGATATTTATTACTGAACACCAGAGGCGAAGGAAGGGTTTAATTTCTGACCCCAAAACACCGATCACTCTTACCCTCTCTAACGTGTGTCTGCCCTCTTCCTAAAACCATGGAATGATACCAGGCCGCTGATTACTGTCCAGCCTCTCCTCATTACTGACTGTGTCTGCAATCCGTCCCTCCTCCCTCTAACCACACAAGGCAACCCAAGCTCAGGGACTTTGTGAAACTCAAGGCCGGAGTGTGCAGGCCTCCTGGAGAGGGGTGGGCATTTTAAAATTGAAGGGGGAGGGGGAGGTGGCTGTAATATCACACACTGGGCTGAGGGGTGGCAGATGGAGGATAGTCTGGATTAATGCCAGGCATTGGATTTGGTAAATCAAACAAGAACAGGACCTATACAATTAAAAGTAGGGTCTTTTGGTGGTGTTGTAGTACAGAAACCTAGGCTGTCAGGTTTAATTCTTTGAAATTTGCATCTGATACAGAAAGTGGCTAAGAAGGTGTTTAACACACTTGTCTTCATAGGTCAGACCTTTGAGTATCGGAATTGGGATGTCATGTTGTGGTTGTACAGGTCATTGGTAAGACCTCTCCTGGAATACTGTGTCCAGTCTGGCCATCCTGCCCACTCATTCCATAGGCACACCACCCTCTGGGTGAAACAGCTGCCCCTTAGGTCACTTTTAAATGTTACCCTCTCACCTTAAGCCTATGTCCTCTAGTTTTGGTCTCCACTACCGTTAGCAAATACCTTGACTATTCACTTTGATATCATTGACCTTGATATTATTAAGCTGGAGAGGGTTCAGAAGAGTTTAACCTGGATGTTGCTGGGAATGGAGGGATTGAGCTATAAGGAGAAGCTGAATAGGCTGGGACATTTTTCACTGGAGAGTATGAGATGGAGGGGTAACTTTACAGAGGTTTATAAAATAACGAGGGGTACAGATAAGCTGAAGGGCTGCTGTCTTTTCCCTAGAGTTGGGGATTCAAAACTGAGGGATATTTTGAGGCGTGAGGAAAAAGATTTACAAAAGTCAGGAGAGGTAATTATTTTAGACAGAAGCTGGTTTGTGTGTGGAATGAACTTCCAGAGGAACTGGTGAAAATAGGGACAGTTACAATATTTAAAGGACATTTAGATCAGTACATGGATAAGACATCAGTTTGGATGGTGCTGTGAGCAGCTGCCCTCTCCCTACCCCTCTCTGAATGCATCCCTGTTGGTTTTCACCCTCTGCCAATGCCTTGCAGTGGCGTATGGAGGCCAGCAGAGGGTGGCATTGCATCACTTTCAGCACCACAGACCTGCCCCAAACAGGAACACACAGATACACACACAGCAATTGTTAGGGCACAGTGTGAAGCTCATCTGGTAACTTAAACTAAACATAAAGAAATGCTCAATTTACCTTATAAACTGTTGAAATATGAGTGATAGAGAACTCCCAAATTCCAGTGTTTAAACAAAAGCATCAATTTATTTTTTCACTCTGAAAGTGAACACTTCACAACTCTGGGACCCTTTTTCTCCTAACTGCTTATTACCTTACTCCAACTCTACAGCAATATACTGTTTCAATAAGACACTTATTAAAATTACATAAACGCAAATTCAAAATCACACAGCAGCTGTTGTTTCATCTGACCTCACAACAATGTCCCTTTTCCCATCTTTCCTGGGAACACTGGCTCATGTTACAGGATGTTATTGAAGTGTCGACATTTCAGCATTCTGAAACCTGGGAGCACAACCTTCCATGACACTGTCTCTCAGTCTCCCCCTCTCTGTCTATACACCAAACCCTTCCCATGTGGTGATATTTAAACTGATTCCCCCGCCATCTCTGTCTGGCAGTGATTTTCACACCCACAGCACTCCCTTATCATGGCACAAAGGAGATATGGAGTTATAAATGGGTGGGAGCTCAACATCGTGTCACTTCCAGCATGGGCTGCAAGTTTCCCCACACTGGGCAGGGATCTAACAGTGTTACTGAGCAATACGCTGGGGCGGGGTACACAGCCCTACGTGCTGGGAGGGTAACTGCTCCTGGGTTACAGATCAATGCACTGGGGTGGTGTGCACAGTCCTACATGCTGGGAGGGTAACTGCTCCTGGGTTACAGATCAATGCACTGGGGTGGGGTACACAGTCCTACATGCTGGGAGGGTAACTGCTCCTGGGTTACAGATCAATGAACTGGGGTGGGGTACACAGCCCTATATGCTGGGAGGGTAACTGCTCCTGGGTTACAAATCAATGCACCAGTGATCACTGCTCAGGTCTCTGTGCTGGTCAGACTGTCTGGTTGAGGTTTATAGATAATACAATGATGTGGGATGTGTAGCTCCCTGTGCTGGATGGATATTTGTTCCAGGTTCACACATTAGTGCCCTGCTGTGGTCTGCACAGCTCCCCGTGCTGGACAGATATGTAGCCTGTGCGCAGTACATCATGTTGTTGCAGTGTGTAGGTGTGAAAGGTGATGGACAGGTCACGGAGTTTCCCTGAAGTTTCCGTCCCTGACATTCTATAACTAACATTCTCCGGAACGTTCTGTCCCCGACATTTTATAACTGACATTCCCCGGAACGTTCTGTCCCCGACATTCTATAACTGCCATTCCCCGGAATGTTCTGTCCCAGACATTCTATAACTGCCATTCCCCGGAACGTTCTGTCCCTGACATTCTATAACCGCCATTCCCCAGAACGTTCTGTCCCTGACATTCTATAACTGACATTCCCCAGAACGTTCTGTCCCTGACATTCTATAACTGACATTCCCCGGAACGTTCTGTGCCTGACCTTGTTAGTGAACAGCCGGACGTCAGTGAATTGAACAAACGATAAGATCCCGAGGGAAGAGATCCCGTTCCAGGGAGAAGGAGACACTGTTCCGAAGGCCCCTCAGGCAGTTAAAAGGGTGAGTACTTTTTCCCTGCATTTACATTTCTTCACGACACAGGATCGACCACAATTTAGACCAAAATACAGGAAATTCCCAAACTCCGTTTGTCTTCAGGAAACTGGGAGAGAATCCTTCAGGACAGCAACGTTTGCACCCTCCGTATTAGGAAGTGGGACGGAGTGACCTGCGTCTGCTCTCGAGTGATTGAGTATGTGGGAATGTTCTAGAAACCATTTGTCCTTATGGATGTGTCTGTGTGTGTTTGGGGAGGGAGGGTTTTTTGTGGTTTATGTCACATTTTTGTCAGCAATTCCGACCTTCCCATTTGTTATTCCAGCTCCAATTATTTTAATAAATCCCTGAATACAGGGACACATTTGAAAATCTCACTGGGTCCCCGATCAAACGGGTCCCTTTGCCTCCACGCTGTTGGATAATGGGTTTGTTTTCCTTCCTCACAGTTAACGTAGTGACCACCTACGTCCTGCTTTATAAAGATTGTGGATTATCTCCATGTGTCAGACGTTACCTGGGGGCCATGGCAGCGGCAGATCTCCTGGTCATTATCCTCGACCTGATCCTGAGACACATTCCCATTGTTTTTCCGGAACAGTTTTATTTCCTGAAGGACTCCGTCCCCGTGTGTAATATCCACGCCGTCCTGCTTTATGCAGCCACTGACTGCTCTGTCTGGTTCACCGTCACTTTCACCTTTGATCGGTTTGTGGCCATTTGTTGCCAGAAGCTGAAAAGTAAATATTGCAGTGAGAAAACGGCGGCTGTGGTTCTGGGAGCAGTGACTGTGCTGAGCTGTTTAAAGAACATTTCCTGGTATTTTATGTTCACGGCTTGGTATCGGCTGGTGAACATCCCCTGGTTTTGTGAGGTAACCATCGCTGTTCGTGACTCCAGTGTCTGGGTCACAATCGAGTTCCTCCACCACATTCTAACCCCGTGTGTCCCATTTCTCCTGATTCTGCTGCTCAATGTTCTCACCATCAGACACATTTTAGTGACCAGCAGAGCCCGCAGGAGACTCCGCGCTCACACCAATGGGGACGCTCAGTCTGACACTGAAATGAGAAACCGAAAAAAATCCATCATTTTACTGTTTGTGATCTCAGCCAATTTCATCCTGTTATGGTCAATGTTAATGCTGTATTCTATATGGAGACGGATGTATGAGTTTGGGTATCGGTCTGTGTATCTCGATTGGTTTGTGCAGGAATTAGGCTTCATGCTGCAGCTCCTCAGTTGCTGCACAAACACCGCGATTTATGCCGTGACCCAGACTAAGTTCAGGCAGCAGCTGAAGAATGTGCTGAAATATCCCTTCACCCAAATCCATCCATCCATCAAATTCCCTCATTAATCACACCATCCGGGATTTTCTCATTTCAGTTCAGTGTTTCAGCGATGAAGCAGCCTGTCGCTATGGTAACAGACTGAGGGGAGCGCTGGTTTGTCCATCCTTATCACACAGGGGGGTTACAGGGAAACATTTCAATGTTTCTCACAACTCAGGGGCCAGTGAGAAAAGGCACCATCCCACTGACTGTATCCATCACTTCCATTTGTAACCAATAAAAATGCTGATTACAGCGTGCCGAGCAGCAGAGGGACCGATGTTGTTGTGTGTCTTTGTGTTGGAGAAGCTGAGCTGGGGAGAGACAGACTCAGCCCCAAGTCCTGGTCCTCAGGGAAGGGGAGGGCACCGCGGCCTGAGCTCAGGAGCTGGGTTTAACTCCCTCTGTCCCCCCAACTCCCACCCAGCCTCCCCATTACCTCTCCCCTACTCTATGTCCTGAATTCTCTCTCTCTCTCTCTCTCTCTCTTTCAGCACACACTCTCTTTTTCAACCCTCTCCTCATCCCCCTCTCTCTCACACCCCCTCAATCCCGGTTTCTCCACCTGCGTCCTCTTTCCCTCTCGCCCCCACTCTCATGCCGTCGCTGTCTCCCTCCAACAATTCCATCTCTACCCCATTTTCCCCACCTCCCTCATCTCACCCCCACCCCCCACATGCAGCCTCACCCCCAAACATCCCCAGTCTCTGGGTCAGAGGGAGAGGGAAGTACCAGGGAGACAGAGTATGTCAGAAAGACAGGTAGGGAGGGACAGGAGGGAGAGCGATTCAGTCAGAGAGAAACGGAGGAAGGTGGGGAGAGAGAGAGACACTGATTGAGGGGGGTCAAGAGTGAGAGATGGTGGAGGAAAAGTGAAGGAGCGGGGGGAGAGAGAGGGGGCAATGGAGAGATAGTGTGAGATAGAGGAGGACGAGAGATGGGACGGAGGGAGGGGAGAGAATGTCAAGAGTGAGGGAAAGGGCGAAAGAGGGGATGGGAGACAGAGGGAGCGTGAGAGAGGGGGAGGAAAAGGGAGAGGGAGAGGGCGAGAGAGGGACGGGAGGTAGGGGAGGGAGAGAGAGAGGGGAGAGGTTGAGAGAGGGGAGGATGAGACAGGGAAGTGAGGGGGGGAGGGCAAGAGAGAGGAGCACGAGAGGGAGGGAGAGTGAGAGAGGGGAGGGGAGAGAGGGGGAGGGCGAGAGACTGGGGTGCGAGAGAGGAGATGGCGAGAGAGGGGTGCCAAGTGAGGAGAGGGAAGGGAGGGGAGGGCGAGACGGGAGGAGGGCGAGAAAGTGGGTAGGAGAGAGAGGGGGAGGGTGAGAGAGGGTGAGGGGGAGAGAGGGGAGTGCGAGTGAGGAGAGGGCCAGAGAGGAGAGGGCAGGAGAGGAGACGGCCAGAGAGGAGAGGGCGAGAGAGGAGAGGGCGAGAGAGGAGAGGGAGGGAGGTGTGGGCGAGAGGGAGGGAGAGGCCGAGAGGGACGGTGAGGGTGTGAGAGGGAAGGGAGAGAGGGGAGAGCGAGAGAGGGGTGAGGGTGAGACAGGGGAGTGTGAGAGGGAGAAGGCGATAAAGGGGAGGGCGAAAGAGGGGAGTGAAGGAGGTGAGGGTGAGCGACAAGGAGAGGGCGAGAGGAGGGCAAGACAGCGGAGAGTGCGTAAGAGGGGAGGACAAGAGGGAGGGAGGGGCCGAGAGAGGGTCGGGAGGGAGGGGAGGGCGCGAGAGGGTAGGGAGGGAGGGGAGGGCGACAAAAGGGTGAAGGTGAGAGAGAGGAGGACGAGAGAGGGGAGGAAATTGAGGGCGCGAGAGGGGAGTGCGAGAGAGGGGAGGGTGAGACAACGGGGAGAGGGAGGGGAGGGCGAGAGAGGGGAGGGAGGGGAGGTTGAGAGAGATGAGGGAGGGAGGCGAGGGTGAGAGGAAGAGAGAGGGTGAGAGTGGGGATGGGAGAGAGGGGGAGCACGAGTGAGGGGGAGAGCAGGAGAGGGGGAGAGGGAGGGGAGGACGAGAGGGATGGAGAGTGCGAGAGAGGTGAGGGAGGGTGGGTAGGGCGAGAGAGGGGAGTGTTTGAGAGAGGGGAGGACGAGGGGGATAGAGAGTGGGAAACAGTGAGCGGTGACGGGGGGACATAGAGAGCGGGACAGAGCGAGGGGGACAGAGAGAGGGGGACAAAGAGAGGGCGACCGAAAGAGGGGGACAGAGAGAGGGGGGACAGAGAGTGGGGGGACAGAGAGAGGGGGGACAGAGAGAGCTAAACAGAGAGCGGGAACGGGGGGGACATAGAGAGAGGGACAGAGAGAAGGTGCACAGAGAGAGGGGGCAGAGAGAGGGGAACAGAGAGGGGAACAGAGAGAGGGTAACAGAGAACGGGCGGACAAAGAGAGTGGGGACAAAGAGAGGGGGACAGAGAGAGGGGAGCAGAGAGGGGGGGACAGAGAGACGGGGACAGAGAGATGGGGGACAAAGAGAGGGGGACAGAGAGAGGGGAGAGTGTGGCGGGTCACAGAAGATGGGGGACAGGGAGGATGGAGAGAGCGAGGGTGGGGCAGAGAGAGGGGGAAAGAGAGGGGGACAGAGAGAGGGGGACAGAAAGAGCTAAACAGAGAGCGGGAACGGGGGGACATAGAGAGAGGGACAGAGAGAAGGTGCACAGAGAGAGGGGGCAGAGAGAGGGGGGACGTGGAGTGGGGGAGAGAGAGATGTGGACAGAGAGTGGGGTGACAGAGAGGGGAAAAGAGAGAGGGGAACAGAGAGGGGAACAGAGAGAGGGCGGACAGAGAGAGTGGGGACAAAGAGAAGGGGACAGAGAGAGGGGAGCAGAGAGAGGGGGGACAGCGGGACGGGGGACAGAGAGAGGGGGGACAAAGAGAGGGGGACAGAGAGAGGGGGACAGAAAGAGCTAAACAGAGAGCGGGAACGGGGGGGACATAGAGAGAGGGACAGAGAGAAGGTGCACAGAGAGAGGGGGCAGAGAGAGGGGAACAGAGAGGGGAACAGAGAGAGGGGAGCAGAGAGAGGGGGGACAGAGAGACGGGGGACAGAGAGAGGGGGGACAAAGAGAGGGGGACAGAGAGAGGGGAGAGTGTGACGGGGCACAGAAGACGGGGGACAGGGAGGATGGGCAGAGCGAGGGTGGAGCAGAGAGGGGGGGAAAGAGAGGGGGACAGAGGGAGGAGAGAGTGAGGGTGAAAGAGAGAGGGGAACAGTGTGAGGGTTACAGGGGGAAAGGGGGAGAGAGGGGGAGAGAGAGGGGGCAGAGAGACGGGAACAGAGAGTTTGGGGACAGAGAGAAGGGAATCGAGAGCGGGGGGACTCTGAGTGGTGGAAAGAGAGAGTGGGGACAGAGAGAGAGGGATAAAGAGAGGGGGACACAGAGAGAGGAACAGAAAGAGAAGGACAGAAAAAGGGAAGGGGACAGAGAGAGAAGGGAACAGAGAGATGGGAACAGAGAGAGGGGGAAGAGAGTGAGGGTGACAGAGAGAGTAGTACAGCGGGAGGGGAACAGAGAGGGGAGATAGAGGAAGGGGGCACAGAGAGAGGGTACAGAGAGAGGGGGACAGAGAGAAGGGGACAGAGAGGTGGGGCAGAGAGAGGGGAACAGAGAGACGCGAACAGTGAGAAGGGGACAGAGAGAAGGGGACAGAGAGAGGGGGACAGAGAGAGGGGGACAGAGGGAGGGGTGACAGAGGGAGGGGGACAAAGGGAGGGGGGACAGAGGGAGGGTGACAGAGGGAGGAGGACAGAGAAAGGGGGACAGAGAAAGGGGGACAGAGAGAGGGGGTACAGAGAAAGTGGGGGCAGAGAAAGGGGGGACAGAGAAAGGGGGGACAGAGAGGGGAGCACGAACAGAGGGGAACACAGAGAAGGGGACAGAGAGAGGGGAACAGAGAGAGGGAAACAGAGAGAGGGGGACAGAGAGAGGGGGACAGAGGGTGAGGGACAGAGAACGGGGGTACAGAGAAAGGGGGGACAGAGAAGGGGGGACAGAGAGAGGGGTAACAGAACGAGGGGAACAGAGCGAGGGGAACAGAGAGAGGGGAACAGAGAGAGGGGGACAGAGAGAGAGGGACAAAGAGGGGGGGACAGAGAGGGGGGGACAGAGAGACGGGGAACAGAGAGAGGGGGGACAGAGAGAGAGGGACAAAGAGGGGGGGACAGAGAGGGGGGGACAGAGAGACGGGGAACAGAGAGAGGGGGGACAGAGAGAGGGGGCAGAGAGAGGGGTGACAGAGAGAGAGGAACGGAGAGAGGGGAACAGAGAGAGGGGAACAGAGAGAGTGGGGACAAAGAGAGGGGGCAAAGAGAGGGGGACAGAGAGAGGGGGGACGGAGAGAGGGGGGACAGAGAGACGGGGGACAGAGAGAGGGGGGCCAGAGAGAGGAACAGAGAGAGGGGAACAGAGAGAGGGCGGACAGAGAGAGTGGGGACAGAGAGAGAGCGGACAGATAGAGGGGGGGCAGTCAGAGTGGGGACAGAGAGGGGGAGACAGATAGACGGGAGACAGAGAGAGGGGGACAGAGAGAGGGGAGAGTGTGAGTGGGCACCGAAGACAGGGGTACAGGGAGGGTGGAGAGAGCGATGGTGGGGCAGAGAGAGGGGGAAAGTGAGGGGGACAGAGGGGGAAAGAGTGACGGTGAAGGAGAGAGGGAGACAGAGGGGTTATCAGAGTAAGGGTGAAAGAGAGAGGGGAACAGAGAGTTTGGGGACAGAGAGAGGGGAATGGAGAGCGGGGGGACTGAGAGTGGGGGAAAGAGAGAGTGGGGACAGAGAGAGAGGGATAATGAGAGGGGGACACAGACAGAGGAACAGAAAGAGAAGGGACAGAGAAAGGGAAGGGGACAGAGAGAAGGGAACAGAGAGAGAGGAACAGATAGAGGGGAACAGAGCGAGGGGAACAGAGAGAATGGGGATAGAGTGAGGGGGCAGAGAGAGTAGGACAGAGGGAGGGGAACAGAGAGGGGGGATAGAGGGAGGGGGACAGAGAGAGAGGGGACAGAGAGAGGGGGACAGAGAGAAGGGGACAGAGAGATGGGGGCAGAGAGAGTGGAACAGAGAGACGCGAACAGAGAGAAGGGGACAGAGAGAGGGGGGACAGAGAGAGGGCGGACAGAGAGAGGGGGGACGGAGAGATGGGGGGACAGAGGGAGGAGGACAGAGAAAGGGGGGACAGAGAAAGTGGGGACAGAGAGAGGGGGGCAGAGAAAGGGGGGACAGAGAAAGGCGGTACAGAGAAAGGGGGACAGAGACGGGAGCACAAAGAGAGGGGAACACAGAGGGGGGACAGAAAGAGAGGGGAACACAGAGGGGGAGAGTGAGGGGGACGTGCAGAGGGGGACAAAGAGAGGGGGCACAGAGAGGGGGGACAGAGAGAGGGGGACAGAGAGAGGGGGACAGAGAGAGCGGAATAGAGAGAGGGGAACAGAGAGAGGGGAACAGAGAGAGGGGGAATAGAGTGAGGGTGACAGAGAGAGTAGTACAGCGGGAGGGGAACAGAGAGGGGAGATAGAGGAAGGGGGCACAGAGAGAGGGTACAGAGAGAGGGGGACAGAGAGAAGGGGACAGAGAGATGGGGCAGAGAGAGGGGAACAGAGAGAGGGGGGACAGAGAGAGGGGGACAGAGGGAGGGGTGACAGAGGGAGGGGGACAGAGGGAGGGGGGACAGAGGGAGGGGGACAGAGGGAGGAGGACAGAGAAAGGGGGACAGAGAAAGGGGGACAGAGAAAGGGGGGACAGAGAGGGGAGCACGAACAGAGGGGAACACAGAGAAGGGGACAGAGAGAGGGGAACAGAGAGAGGGAAACAGAGAGAGGGGGACAGAGAGAGAGGGACAGAGAGAGGGGGACAGAGGGTCAGGGACAGAGAACGGGGGTACAGAGAAAGGGGGGACAGAGAAGGGGGGGCAGAGAGAGGGGAACAGAGAGGGGAGATAGAGGAAGGGGGCACAGAGAGAGGGTACAGAGAAGGGGACAGAGAGAAGGGGACAGAGAGATGGGGCAGAGAGAGGGGAACAGAGAGACGCGAACAGAGAGAAGGGGACAGAGAGAAGGGGACAGAGAGAGGGGGGACAGAGAGAGGGGGACAGAGGGTGGGGTGACAGAGGGAGGGTGACAGAGGGAGGGGGACAGAGGGAGGGGGACAGAGGGAGGAGGACAGAGAAAGGGGGACAGAGAAAGGGGGACAGAGAGAGGGGGGACAGAGAAAGTGAGGGGCAGAGAAAGGGGGGACAGAGAAAGGGGGGACAGAGAGGGGAGCACGAACAGAGGGGAACACAGAGAAGGGGACAGAGAGAGGGGAACAGAGAGAGGGAAACAGAGAGAGGGGGACAGAGAGAGAGGGACAGAGAGAGGGGGACAGAGGGTCAGGGACAGAGAACGGGGGTACAGAGAAAGGGGGACAGAGAAGGGGGGACAGAGAGAGTGGGGACAAAGATAGGGGGACAGAGAGAGGGGGACAGAGAGAGGGGGACCAAGAGAGGGGGGACAGAGAGAGGGGGGACAGAGAGACGGGGAACAGAGAGAGGGGTGACAGAGAGAGGGGGGCAGAGAGAGGGGTGACAGAGAGAGAGGAACGGAGAGAGGGGAACAGAGAGAAGGGGACAGAGAGAGGGGGAACAGAGAGAGGGCGGACAGAGAGAGGGGGGACGGAGAGATGGGGGACAGAGGGAGGAGGACAGAGAAAGGGGGGACAGAGAAAGTGGGGACAGAGAGAGGGGGGCAGAGAAAGGGGGTACAGAGAAAGGGGGACAGAGACGGGAGCACAAAGAGAGGGGAACACAGAGGGGGGACAGAAAGAGAGGGGAACACAGAGGGGGAGAGTGAGGGGGACGTGCAGAGGGGGACAAAGAGAGGGGGCACAGAGAGGGGGGACAGAGAGAGGGGGACAGAGAGAGGGGGACAGAGAGAGCGGAATAGAGAGAGGGGAACAGAGAGAGGGGAACAGAGAGAGGGCGGACAGAGAGAGTGGGCACAGAGAGGGGAATACAGAAATATGGGGGTACAGAGAAAGGGGGTACAGAGAAAGGGGGGACAGAGAGGGGAGCACAAAGAGAGGGGAACACAGAGAGGGGGACACAAAGAGAGGGGAACACAAAGAGAGGGGAACAGAGAGAGGGTGGACAGAGAGAGTGGGGACAGAGAGGGGAACAGAAAGAGAGGTGAGACAGAGAGAGGGAGAACAGAGAGAGGGGAACAGAGAGAGGGGGAATAGAGTGAGGGTGACAGAGAGAGTAGTACAGCGGGAGAGGAACAGAGAGGGGAGATAGAGGAAGGGGGCACAGAGAGAGGGTACAGAGACAGGGGGACAGAGAGAAGGGGACAGAGAGATGGGGCAGAGAGAGGGGAACAGAGAGACGCGAACAGAGAGAAGGGGACAGAGAGAAGGGGACAGAGAGAGGGGGTACAGAGAGAGGGGGACAGAGAGAAGGGGACAGAGAGAAGGGGACAGAGAGGGGGGGACAGAGAGAGGGGGACAGAGGGAGGGGTGACAGAGGGAGGGGGGACAGAGGGAGGGGGGACAGAGGGAGGGGGACAGAGGGAGGAGGACAGAGAAAGGGGGACAGAGAAAGGGGGACAGAGAAAGGGGGGACAGAGAGGGGAGCACGAACAGAGGGGAACACAGAGAAGGGGACAGAGAGAGGGGAACAGAGAGAGGGAAACAGAGAGAGTGGGACAGAGAGAGGGGGACAGAGAGAGGGGGACAGAGGGTCAGGGACAGAGAACGGGGGTACAGAGAAAGGGGGGACAGAGAAGGGGGGACAGAGAGAGGGGAACAGAGAGAGGGGGACAGAGAGATGGGGCAGAGAGAGGGGAACAGAGAGACGCGAACAGAGAGAAGGGGACAGAGAGAAGGGGACAGAGGGAGGGGGACAGAGAGAGGGGGACAGAGGGAGGGGTGACAGAGGGAGGGGGGACAGAGGGAGGGGGCACAGAGGGAGGGGGACAGAGGGAGGAGGACAGAGAAAGGGGGACAGAGAAACGGGGACAGAGAGAGGGGGGGCAGAGAAAGTGAAGGGCAGAGAAAGGGGGGACAGAGAAAGGGGGGACAGAGAGGGGAGCACGAACAGAGGGGAACACAGAGAAGGGGACAGAGAGAGGGGAACAGAGAGAGGGAAACAGAGAGAGGGGGACAGAGAGAGAGGGACAGAGAGAGAGGGACAGAGGGTCAGGGACAGAGAACGGGGGTACAGAGAAAGGGGGGACAGAGAAGGGGGACAGAGAGAGGGGGACAGAGAGAGGGGTAACAGAGCGAGGGGAACAGAGCGAGGGGAACAGAGAGAGGGGAACAGAGAGAGGGGGACAGAGAGAGTGGGGACAGAGAGAGGGGGACAGAGAGAGGGGGACAGAGAGAGGGGGACAAAGAGAGGGGGGACAGAGAGGGGGGGGACAGAGAGACGGGGAACAGAGAGAGGGGTGACAGAGAGAGGGGGCAGAGAGAGGGGTGACAGAGAGAGGAACGGAGAGAGGGGAACAGAGAGAGTGGGGACAAAGAGAGGGGGGCAAAGAGAGGGGGACAGAGAGAGGGGGACGGAGAGAGGGGGGACAGAGAGACGGGGGACAGAGAGAGGGCGGACCGAGAGAGTGGGGACAGAGAGAGAGCGGACAGATAGAGGGGGGGCAGTCAGAGTGGGGACAGAGAGGGGGAGACAGAGAGAGGGGAGACAGAGAGAGGGGGACAGAGAGAGGGGGACATAGAGAGGGGCGAGAGAGAGAGCGGGTACAGAGAAAGCGGGTACAGAGAAAGGGGGGACAGAGAGGGGAGCACAAAGAGAGGGGAACACAGAGGGGGGACACAAAGAGAGGGGAACACAGATAGGCGGACAGAGAGAGGGGGGACAGAGAGAGGGGAACCGAGAGAGGGGAACAGAGAGAGGGGAACAGTGAGAGGGCGGACAGAGAGAGTGGGGACAGAGAGGGGGAGACAGAGAGAGGGGAGACAGAGAGAGGGGGACAGAGAGAGGGGGACAGAGAAAAGGGAGAGTGTGAGGGGGCACAGAAGACAGGGGGACAGGGAGGGTGGAGAGAGCGATGGTGGGGCAGAGAGAGGGGGAAAGTGAGGGGGACAGAGGGGGAAAGAGTGACGGTGAAGGAGAGAGGCAGACAGAGGGGTTAACAGAGTAAGGGTGAAAGAGAGAGGGGAACAGAGAGTTTGGGGACAGAGAGAGGGGAATGGAGAGCGGGGGGACTGAGAGTGGGGGAAAGAGAGAGTGGGGACAGAGAGGGGGGCACAGAGAGATGGGAACAGAGAGAGGGTGGACAGAGAGAGTTGGGGACAAAGAGAGGGGGACAGAGAGAGGGGAACAGAGAGAGGGGAACAGAGAAAGGGCGGACAGGGAGTGGGGACAAAAGAGAGGGGGACAGAGAGAGGGGTGACAGAGTGAGGGGGGACAGAGAGAGGGGGGACAGAGAGAGGTGGGGCAGAGAGTGGGAGCAGAGAAAGGGGTGACAGAGAAAGGGGAACAGAGAGAGGGCGGACAGAGAGACAGTGGGGATAAAGAGAGGGGGACAGAGAGAACGGGGACAGAGAGGGGGGGACAGAGAGGAGGGCACCGAGAGACGAGGGACATAGAGAGGGCGGACAGAGAGAGAGAAACAGGGCGAGGGGAACAGAGAGAGGGTGGACAGAGAGAGTGGGGACAGAGAGAGTGGGGACGGATAGATGGGGGCAGTCAGAGTGGGGACAGAGAGGGAGAGACAGAGAGAGGGGGACAGAGAGAGGGGAACAGAGAGAGGGGGACAGAGAGATGGGAACAGAGAGAGGGCGGACAGAGAGAGTGGGGACAAAGAGAGGGGGACAAAGAGAGGGGTGACAGAGAGAGGGGGATAGAGAAAGGAGGTACAGAGAAAGGGGGGACAGAGAGGGGAGCACAAAGAGAGGGGAACACAGAGAGGGGGACACAAAGAGAGGGGAACACAGAGAGAGCGGACAGAGAGAGGGGTACAGAGAGAGGGGGGACGTGGAGAGGGGGACAGACAGAGGGAAACAGAGAGAGGGAAACACAGAGTGTGGGACAGAGAGAGGGGGACAGAGAGAGGGGACTGAGAGAGGGGGAATGAGAGAGGAGGACATAGAGAGGGGGACAGCGAGAGTGCGGACAGAGAGAAGGCGGACAGAGAGAGGGGGACAGAGAGAGGGGGACAGAGATAGGGGGACAGAGAGATGGGAACAGAGAGAGGGTGGACAGAGAGAGTGGGGACAAAGTGAGGGGGACAGAGAGAGGGGAACAGAGAGAGGGGAACAGAGAGAGGGGGACAGAGAGATGGGAACAGAGAGAGGGCGGACAGAGATAGTGGGGACAAAGAGGGTGGACAGAGAGAGGGGTGACAGAGAGAGAGGGGACAAAGAGAGGGGGGCAGAGAGAGGTGGGGCAGAGAGAGGGGGGACAGGGAGAGAGGAACAGAGAGAGGGGAACAGAGAGAGGGTGGACAGAGAGAGTGGGGATAGAGAGAGTGGGGACAGATAGAGGGGGGCAGTCAGAGCGGGGACAGAGAGGGGGAGACAGAGAGAGGGGGACAGAGGGAGGGGGACAGAGAGAGGGGGGACAGAGACAGGGGGGCTGAGAAAGGAAAGGGGACAGAGAGAAGGGAAGAGAGGGGACACAAAGAGAGGGGAACACAGAGAGGGGGCAGAGAGATGGGAACAGAGAGAGGGTGGACAGAGAGAGTGGGGACAAAGAGAGGGGGACGGCGAGAGGGGAACAGAGAGAGGGGAACAGAGAGACGGGGGCAGAGAGATGGAGGCAGAGAGATGGGGGCAGAGAGAGGAGGGCAGTGAGAGGGGGCAGATAAACGCGAACAGAGAGAAGGGAACAGAGAGTACGGGACAGACAGAAGGGGATAGATAGAGGGGGGAAAGAGAGAGAGGGGACAGAGGGAGGGGCCAGAGGGAGGAGGACAGAGAAAGGGGACAGAGAAAGGGGGACAGAGAGAGTGGGGACATAGAAAAGGGGGATAGAGAAAGGGGGACAGAGAGGGGAGCATAAAGAGAGGGGAACGCAGAGGGGGGACAAAAAGAGAGGGGAACACAGAGGGGGACAGAGAGAGGGGGACAGAGAGGGGGGGCAGAGAGAGGGGGGACAGAGAGAGGGGAACAGAGAGAGGGGGACAAAGAGTGGGGGACAGAGGGTGGGGGCCAGAGGGTGGGGGTACAGAGAAAGGGGGACAGAGAGACAATCCCAGTGTGTGAGAGAATCACAGATGATCCCAGAGTGTGAGAGAGAATGCCAGTGTGTGAGAGAATCCCAGATGATCCCAGAGTGTGAGAGCTAATCCCAGTGTGAGAGAGAATCCCAGATGGTCCCTGACTGAGTGAGAGAATCCCAGTGTAAGAGAGAATCCCAGAATGATTCGAGAGTGTGAGAGAGCATTCCTGTGTGAGAGAAAATCCCAGAAGATCCCAGAGTGTGAGAGAGAATCCCAGTGTGAGAGAGAATCCCACATGGTCACAGATTGTGAGAGAGAATCCCAGTTTGAGAGAGAATCCCAGATGATACCAGAGTGTGAGAGAGAATGCCAGTGTGTGAGAGAATCCCAGATGATACCAGAGTGTGAGAGAGAATCCCAGTGTGAGAGAGAATCCCAGATGATCCCAGAGTGTGAGAGAGAATGCCAGTGTGTGAGAGAATCCCAGATGATACCAGATTGTGAGAGAGAATCCCAGTTTGAGAGAGAATCACAGATGATCCGAGAGAGTGAGAGAGAATCCCAGGGTGTAAGAGAATCCCAGATGATCCCAGAATGAGAGAGAGAATCCCAGTGTGTGAGAAAATCCCAGATGATCCGAGAGTGTGAGAGATAATCGCAGTGTGTGAGAGAATCACAGGGAGAGAGAGAATCCCAGTTGGTCCCAGAGTGTGTGAGAGAAACCCAGTGTGAGAGTGAATCCCAGATGATCGGAGAGTGTGAGAGAGAATCCCAGTGTGTGAGAGAATCCCAGATGGTCCCAGAGTGTGAGAGAGAATACCAGTGTGAGAGAGATTCCCAGATCGTCCCAGAGTGTGAGAGAGAATCCCAGTGTGAGAGGGAATCCCAGATGGTCCCAGAATATGTGAGAGAAACCCAGTGTGTGAGAGAATCCCAGAAGGTCCCAGATTGTGTGAGAGAATCCCAGTGTGTGAGAGAATCCCAGTGTGTGAGAGAATCCCAGATGATCCCAGAGTGTGAGAGAGAATCCCAGAGTGTGGGAGAATCTCAGATGATCTCAGAATTCGAGAGAGAATCCCATTGTGAGAGAGAATCCCAGATTATCCCAGAGTGTGAGAAAGCATCCCAGTGTGAGAGAGAATCCCAGAAGATCCCAGAGTGTGAGAGAGAATCCAAGTGTGAGAGAGAATCCCAGATGATCCGAGATTGTGAGAGAGAATTCCAGTGTGTGAGAGAATCCCGGATGGACCCAGAGTGTGTGAGAGAATCCCAGTGTGTGAGAGAATCCCAAATGATCTCAGAATTCGAGAGAGAATCCCAGTGAGAGAGAGAATCCCAGATGGCCCCACAGTGTGAGAGAGAATCCCAGTGTGAGAGAGAATCCCAGATGATCCCAGAGTGTGAGAGAGAATGCCAGTGTGTGAGAGAATCACAGATGATCCCAGAGTGTGAGAGAGAATCCCAGTGTGTGAGAGAATCCCACATGGTCACAGATTGTGAGAGAGAATCCCAGTTTGAGAGAGAATCCCAGATGATCCCAGAGTGTGAGAGAGAATGCCAGTCTGTGGGAGAATACCAGATGGTCCCAGAGTATGAGACAGAATCGCAGTGTGAGAGAGAATCCCAGATGATCCCAGCGTGTGTGAGAGAATCCCAATGTGAGAGAGAATCCCAGATGATCCCAGAGTGTGAGAGAGAATCCCCGTGTGTGGGAGAATCCCAGATGGTCCCAGAGTGTGAGAGAGAATCCCGGTGTGAGAGAGAATCCCAGATGGTCCCAGAGTGCTTGAGAGAACGCCAGTGTGTGACAAAATCCCAGATAGGCACAGAGTGTGAGAGAGAATCCCAGTGTGAGAGAGATTCCCAGATCGTTCCAGAGCGTGTGAGAGAAACCCAGTGTGTGAGAGAATTCCAGAAGGTCCCAGAGGGTGAGAGAGAATCCCAGTGTGAGAGAGAATCCCAGATGATCCCAGAGTGTGAGAGAGAATCCCAGTGTGGGAGAGAATCCCTGATGGTCTCAGAGTGTGAGAGAGAATCCCAGTGTGTGAGAGAGTCACAGATTAGCCCAGTGTGTGAGAGAATCCCAGATGATCCCAGAATGAGAGAGAGAATCCCAGTGTGTGAGAGAATCCCAGATGATCCGAGAGTGTGAGAGATAATCGCAGTGTGTGAGAGAATCCGAGCGAGAGAGAGAATCCCAGATGGTCCCAGAGTGTGTGAGAGAATCCCAGTGTGTGAGAGAATTCCAGATGGTCCCAGAGTGTGAGAGAGAATCCCAGTGTGAGAGAGATTCCCAGATCGTCCCAGAGTGTGAGAGAGAATCCCTGTGTGAGAGTAAATCCCAGAAGATCCGAGAGTGTGAGAGAGAATCCCAGTGTGTGAGAGAATCCCGGATGGACCCAGAGTGTGTGAGAGAATCCCAGTGTGTGAGAGAATCCCAGATGATCTCAGAATTCGAGAGAGAATCCCAGTGTGAGAGAGAATCCCAGATGGCCCCAGAGTGTGAGAGAGAATCCCAGTGTGAGAGAGAATCCCAGATGATCCCAGAGTGTGAGAGAGAATGCCAGTGTGTGAGAGAATCACAGATGATCCCAGAGTGTGAGAGAGAATCCCTGTGTGTGAGAGAATCCCACATGGTCATAGATTGTGAGAGAGAATCCCAGTTTGAGAGAGAATCCCAGATGATCCCAGAGTGTGAGAGAGAATGCCAGTCTGTGGGAGAATCCCAGATGGTCCCAGAGTATGAGACAGAATCGCAGTGTGAGAGAGAATCCCAGAAGATCGCAGAGTGTGTCAGAGAATCCCAATGTGAGAGAGAATCCCAGATGATCCCAGAGTGTTTAGAGAGCATTCCAGTGTGAGAGAGAATCCCAGAAGATCACAGAGTGTGAGAGAGAATCCCAGTCTGAGAGAGAATCCCAGATGATCCAAGAGTGTGAGAGAGAATCCCCGTGTGTGGGAGAATCCCAGATGGTCCCAGAGGGTGTGAGAGAATCCCGGTGTGAGAGAGAATCCCAGATGGTTCCAGAGTGATTGAGAGAACGCCAGTGTGTGACAAAATCCCAGATGGGCACAGAGTGTGAGAGAGAATCCCAGTGAGAGAGAGAATCCCAGATTATCCCAGAGTGTGAGAGAGAATCCCAGTGTGAGAGAGAATCCCACATGGTCACAGATTGTGAGAGAGAATCCCAGTTTGAGAGAGAATCCCAATGATACCAGAGTGTGAGAGAGAATGCCAGTGTGTGAGAGAATCCCAGATGATACCAGAGTGTGAGAGAGAATTCCAGTGTGAGAGAGAATCCCAGATGATCCCAGAGTGTGAGAGAGAATCCCAGTGTGAGAGAGAATCCCACATGGCCACAGATTGTGAGAGAGAATCCCAGTTTGAGAGAGAATCCCAGATGATCCCAGAGTGTGAGAGACAATGCCAGTGTGTGAGAGAATCCCAGATGATACCAGAGTGTGAGAGAGAATCCCAGTGTGAGAGAGAATCCCACATGGTCACAGATTGTGAGAGAGAATCCCAGTTTGAGATAGAATCCCAGATGATCCCAGAGTGTGAGAGTGAATGCCAGTGTGTGGGAGAATCCCAGATGGTCCCAGAGTGTGTGAGAGAATCCCAGTGTGAGAGAGAATCCCAGATGATCCCAGAGTGTTTAGAGAGCATTCCAGTGTGAGAGAGATTCCCAGAAGATCACAGAGTGTGAGAGAGAATCCCAGTGTGAGAGAGAATCCCGGATGGACCCAGAGTATGTGAGAGAATCCCAGTGTGTGAGAGAGTCACAGATGATCTCAGAATTCGAGAGAGAATCCCAGTGAGCGAGAGAATCCCAGATGGCCGCAGAGTTTGAGAGAGAAACCCAGTGTGTGAGAGAATCCCAGATGATCCCAGAGTGTGAGAGAGAATCCCAGTGTGAGAGAGAATCCCACATGGTCATAGATTGTGAGAGAGAATCCCAGTTTGAGAGAGAATCCCAGATGATCCCAGAGTGTGAGAGAGAATGCCAGTCTGTGGGAGAATCCCAGATGGTCCCAGAATATGAGACAGAATCGCAGTGTGGGAGAGAATCCCAGATGATCCCAGAGTGTGTGAGAGAATCCCAGTGTGAGAGAGAATCCCAGATGAACCCAGAGTGTTTTGAGAGCATTCCAGTGTGAGAGAGAATCCCAGATGATCCCAGAGTGTGAGAGAGAATCCCAGTATGAGAGAGAATCCCACATGGTCATAGATTGTGAGAGAGAATCCAAGTTTGAGAGAGAATCCCAGATGATCCCAGAGAGTGAGAGAGAATGCCAGTGTGTGGGAGAATCCCAGATGGTCCCAGAGTGTGTGAGAGAATCCCAGTGTGAGAGAGAATCCCAGATGATCCCAGAGTGTTTAGAGAGCATTCCAGTGTGTGAGAGATTCCCAGAAGATCACAGAGAGTGAGAGAGAATCCCAGTGTGTGAGAGAATCCCAGATGATCCGAGAGTGTGAGAGAGAATCCCCGTGTGTGGGAGAATCCCAGATGATCCCAGAGTGTGAGAGAGAATTCCGGTGTGAGAGAGAATACCAGATGGTCCGAGAGTATTTGAGAGAATCCCAGTGTGTGACAAAATCCCTGATGGTCCCAGAGTGTGAGAGAGAATCCCAGTGTGAGAGAGATTCCCAGATCGTTCCAGCGTGTGTGAGAGAAACCCAGTGTGTGAGAGAATACCAGATGGTCCCAGAGTGTGAGAGAGAATCCCAGTGTGTGAGAGAATCCCAGATGTTGCCAGAGTTTTCAGAGAGAATCCCAGTGCGATAGAGAATCCAAGATGATCCCAGAGTGTGAGAGAGAATGCCAGTGTGTGAGAGAATCCCAGATGATCCCAGAGTGTGAGAGAGAATCCCAGTGTGGGAGAATCCCACATGGTCATAGATTGTGAGAGAGAATCCCAGTTTGAGAGCGAATCCCAGATGATCCCAGAGTGTGAGAGAGAATGCCAGTGTGTGAGAGAATCCCAGATGATCCCAGAGTGTGAGAGAGAATCCCAGTGTGAGAGAGAATCCCACATGGTCACAGATTGTGAGAGGGAATCCCAGTTTGAGAGCGAATCCCAGATGATCCCAGAGTGTGAGAGAGAATGCCAGTGTGTGGGAGAATCCCAGATGGTCCCAGAGTGTGTGAGAGAATCCCAGTGTGGGAGAGAATCCCAGATGTTCCCTGAGTGTTTAGAGAGCATTCCAGTGTGAGAGAGATTCCCAGAAGATCACAGAGTGTGAGAGAGAATCCCAGTGTGAGAGTGAATACCAGATGATCCGAGATTGTGAGAGAGAATCCCAGTGTGTGAGAGAATCCCGGGTGAACCCAGAGTGTGTGAGAGAATCCCAGTGTGTGAGAGAGTCCCAGATGATCTCAGAATTCGAGAGAGAATCCCAGTGAGAGAGAGAATCCCAGATGGCCCCAGAGTGTGAGAGAGAATCCCAGTGTGAGAGAGAATCCCAGATGATCCCAGAGTGTGAGTAGAGAATGCCAGTGTGTGAGAGAATCCCAGATGATTCCAGAGTGTGAGAGAGAATCCCAGTGTGAGAGAGAATCCCACACGGTCATAGATTGTGAGAGAGAATCCCAGTTTGAGAGAGAATCCCAGATGATCCCAGAGTGTGAGAGAGAATGCCAGTCTGTGGGAGAATCGCAGATGGTCCCAGAATATGAGACAGAATCGCAGTGTGAGAGAGAATCCCAGATGATCTCAGAGTGTGTGAGAGAATCCCAGTGTGAGAGAGAATCCCAGATGAACCCAGAGTGTTTAGAGAGCATTCCAGTGTGAGAGAGAATCCCAGATGATCCCGGAGTGTGAGAGAGAATCCCAGTGTGAGAGAGAATCCCACATGGTCACAGATTGTGAGAGAGAATCCCAGTTTGAGAGAGAATCCCAGATGATCCCAGAATGTGAGAGAGAATGCCAGTGTGTGGGAGAATCCCAGATGGTCCCAGAGTGTGTGAGAGAATCCCAGTGTGAGAGAGAATCCCAGATGATCCCAGAGTGTTTAGAGAGCATTCCAGTGTGAGAGAGATTCCCAGAAGATCACAGAGAGTGAGAGAGAATCCCAGTGTGAGAGAGAATCCCAGATGATCCGAGAGTGTGTGAGAGAATCCCCGTGTATGGGAGAATCCCAGATGGTCCCAGCGTGTGAGAGAGAATCCCGGAGTGAGAGAGAATACCAGATGGTCCGAGAGTATTTGAGAGAATCCCAGTGTGTGACAAAATCCCTGATGGTCCCAGTGTGTGAGAGAGAATCCCAGTGTGAGAGAGATTCCCAGATCGTTCCAGCGTGTGTGAGAGAAACCCAGTGTGTGAAAGAATCCCAGATGTTCCAGAGTTTGAGAGAGAATCCCAGTGTGTGAGAGAATCCCAGATGTTGCCAGAGTTTTCAGAGAGAATCCCAGTGTGAGAGAGAATCCAAGATGATCCCAGAGTGTGAGAGAGAATCCCAGTGTGAGAGAGATTCCCAGATCGTCCCAGAGTGTGAGAGAGAATCCCAGTGTGAGAGAGAATCAAAGATGGTCCCAGAGTGTGTGAGAGAAACCCTATGTGTGAGAGAATCCCAGATGATCCCAGAGTGTGATAGAGACACACCGTGAGGGAGAGAATCCCAGATGGTCTCAGAGTGTGAGAGAGAATCCCAGTGTGTGAGAGTGTCCCAGATGATCCCAATGTGTGAGAGAATCCCAGATGATCCCAGAATGAGAGAGATAATCGCAGTGTGTGAGAGAATCCGAGCGAGAGAGAGAATCCCAGATGGTCCCAGGGTGTGTGAGCGAATCCCAGTGTGTGAGAGAATCCCAGATGGTCCCAGAGTGTGAGAGAGAATACCAGTGTGAGAGTAATTACCAGATCGTCTAAGAGTGTGAGAGAGAATCCCTGTGTGAGCGGGAATCCCAGATGGTCCCAGAGTGTGTGAGAGAAACCCAGTGTGAGAGTGAATCCCAGACGATCCGAGAGGATGAGAGAGAATCCCAGTGTGAGATAGAATCCCAGATGGACCCAGAGTGTGTGAGAGAATCACAGTGTGTGAGAAAATCCCAGATGGTCCCAGAGTGTGAGAGAGAATGCCAGTGTGAGAGAGGATCCCAGATCGTCCAAGTATATGAGAGAGAATCCCAGTGTGAGAGGGAAATCCAGATGGTCCCAGAGTTTGTGAGAGAAACCCAGTGTGTGAGAGAATCCCAGATGGTCCCAGAGTGTGTGAGAGAATCCCAGAGTGTGAGAGAATCCCAGATGATCTCAGAATTCGAGAGAGAATCCCAGTGAGAGAGAGAATCCCAGATGGCGCCAGGGTGTGAGAGAGAATCCCAGTGTGAGAGAGAATCCCAGATTATCCCAGGGTGTGAGAGAGAATCCCAGTGTGAGAGAGAATCCCACATGGTCACAGATTGTGAGAGAGAATCCCAGTTTGAGAGAGAATCCCAGATGATCCCAGAGTGTGAGAGAGAATGCCAGTGTGTGGGAGAATCCCAGATGGTCCCAGAGTATGAGACAGAATCGCAGTGTGAGAGAGAATCCCAGATGATCCCAGAGTGTGTGAGAGAATCCCAGTGTGAGAGAGAATCCCAGATGATCCCAGAGTGTTTAGAGAGCATTCCAGTGTGAGAGATAATGCCAGAAGATCACAGAGTCTGAGAGAGAATCCCAATCTGTGAGAGAATCCCAGATGATCCAAGAGTGTGATAGAGAATCCCCGTGTGTGGGAGAATCCCAGATGGTCACAGAGTGTGAGAGAGAATCCCGGTGTGAGAGAGAATCCCAGATGGTCCCAGAGTGTTTGAGAGAATCCCAGTGTGTGACAAAATCCCAGGTGGTACCAAAGTGTGAGAGAGAATCCCAGTGTGTGTGAGAATCCCAGATGATGCCAGAGTTTTCAGAGAGAATCCCAGTGTGAGAGCGAATCCCATATGATCCCAGAGTGTGAGAGAGAATCCCAGTGTCAGACAGATTCCCAGATCGTCCCAGAGTGTGAGAGAGAATCCCAGTGTGAGAGAGAATCCCACATGGTCACAGATTGTGAGAGAGAATCCCAGTTTGAGAGAGAATCCCAGATGATCCCAGAGTGTGAGAGAGAATGCCAGTGTGTGAGAGAATCCCAGATGATACCAGAGTGTGTGAGAGAATCCCAGTGTGAGAGAGAATCCCACATGGTCACAGATTGTGAGAGAGAATCCCAGTTTGAGAGAGAATCCCAGATGATCCCAGAGTGTGAGAGAGAATGCCAGTGCGTGGGAGAATCCCAGATGGTCCCAGAGTGTGTGAGAGAATCCCAGTTTGAGAGAGAATCCCAGATGATCCCAGAGTGTTTAGAGAGCATTCCAGTGTGAGAGAGATTCCCAGAAGTTCACAGAGAGTGAGAGAGAATCCCAGTGTGAGAGAGAATCCCAGATGATCCGAGATTGTGAGAGAGAATCCCAGTGTGTGAGAGAATCCCGGATGGACCCAGAGTGTGTGAGAGAATCCCAGTGTGTGAGAGAGTCCCAGATGATCTCAGAATTCGAGAGAGAATCCCAGTGAGAGAGAGAATCCCAGATGATCCCAGAGTGTGAGAGAGAATGCCAGTGTGTGAGAGAATCCCAGATGATCCCAGAGTGTGAGAGAGAATCCCAGTGTGAGAGAGAATCCCACATGGTCACAGATTGTGAGAGAGAATCCCAGTTTGAGAGAGAATCCCAGATGATCCCAGAGTGTGAGAGAGAATGCCAGTCTGTGGGAGAATCCCAGATGGTCCCAGAGTATGAGACAGAATCGCAGTGTGAGAGAGAATCCCAGATGATCCCAGAGTGTGTGAGAGAATCCCAGTGTGAGAGATAATCCCAGATGATCCCAGAGTGTTTAGAGAGCATTCCAGTGTGAGAGGGAATCCCAGATGATCCCAGAGTGTGAGAGAGACTCCCAGTTTGAGAAAGAATCCCACATGGTCACAGATTGTGAGAGAGAATCCCAGTTTGAGAGAGAATCCCAGATGATCCCAGAGTGTGAGAGAGAATGCCAGTGTGTGGGAGAATCCCAGATGGGCACAGAGTGTGTGAGAGAATCCCAGTGTGAGAGAGAATCCCAGATGATCCCAGAGTGTTTAGAGAGCATTCCAGTGTGAGAGAGATTCGCAGAAGATCACAGAGAGTGAGAGAGAATCCCAGTGTGAGAGAGAATCCCAGATGATCCGAGAGTGTGTGAGAGAATCCCAGTGTGTGAGAGAGTCCCAGATGATCTCAGAATTCGAGAGAGAACCCCAGTGAGAGAGAGAATCCCAGATGGCCCCACAGTGTGAGAGAGAATCCCAGTGTGAGAGAGAATCCCAGATGATCCCAGATTGTGAGAGAGAATGCCAGTGTGTGAGAGAATCCCAGATGATTCCAGAGTGTGAGAGAGAATCCCAGTGTGAGAGAGAATCCCACATGGTCATAGATTGTGAGAGAGAATCCCAGTTTGAGAGAGAATCCCAGATGATCCCAGAGTGTGAGAGAGAATGCCAGTCTGTGGAAGAATCGCAGATGGTCCCAGAATATGAGACAGAATCGCAGTGTGAGAGAGAATCCCAGATGATCCCAGAGTGTGTGAGAGAATCCCAGTGTGAGAGAGAATCCCAGATGATCCCAGAGTGTTTAGAGAGCATTCCAGTTTGAGAGAGAATCCCAGATGATCCCGGAGTGTGAGAGAGAATCCCAGTGTGAGAGAGAATCCCACATGGTCACAGATTGTGAGAGAGAATCCCAGTTTGAGAGAGAATCCCAGATGATCCCAGAGTGTGAGAGAGAATGCCAGTGTGTGGGAGAATCCCAGATGGTCCCAGAGTGTGTGAGAGAATCCCAGTGTGAGAGAGAATCCCAGATGATCCGAAATTGTGAGAGAGAATCCCCGTGTGTGGGAGAATCCCAGATGGTCCCAGAGTGTGAGAGAGAATCCCGGTGTGAGAGAGAATACCAGATGATCCGAGAGTATTTGAGAGAATCCCAGTGTGTGACAAAATCCCTGTTGGTCCCAGAGTGTGAGAGAGAATCCCAGTGTGAGAGAGAATCCCAGATGTTGCCAGAGTTTTCAGAGAGAATCCCAGTGTGAGAGAGAATCCAAGATGATCACAGAGTGTGAGAGAGAATCCCAGTGTGAGAGAGATTCCCAGATCGTCCCAGAGTGTGAGAGAGAATCCCAGTGTGAGAGAGAATCAAAGATGGTCCCAGAGTGTGTGAGAGAAACCCTATGTGTGAGAGAATCCCAGATGATCCCAGAGTGTGATAGAGACACACCGTGAGGGAGAGAATCCCAGATGGTCTCAGAGTGTGAGAGAGAATCCCAGTGTGTGAGAGTGTCCCAGATGATCCCAATGTGTGAGAGAATCCCAGATGATCCCAGAATGAGAGAGATAATCGCAGTGTGTGAGAGAATCCGAGCGAGAGAGAGAATCCCAGATGGTCCCAGGGTGTGTGAGAGAATCCCAGTGTGTGAGAGAATCCCAGATGGTCCCAGAGTGTGAGAGAGAATACCAGTGTGAGAGAAATTACCAGATCGTCTAAGAGTGTGAGAGAGAATCCCTGTGTGAGGGGGAATCCCAGATGGTCCCAGAGTGTGTGAGAGAATCCCAGAGTGTGAGAGAATCCCAGATGATCTCAGAATTCGAGAGAGAATCCCAGTGAGAGAGAGAATCCCAGATGGCCCCAGAGTGTGAGAGAGAATCCCAGTGTGAGAGAGAATCCCAGATTATCCCAGGGTGTGAGAGAGAATCCCAGTGTGAGAAAGAATCCCACATGGTCACAGATTGTGAGAGAGAATCCCAGTTTGAGAGAGAATCCCAGATGATCCCAGAGTGTGTGAGAGAATCCCAGTGTGAGAGAGAATCCCAGATGATCCCAGAGTGTTTAGAGAGCATTCCAGTGTGAGAGATAATGCCAGAAGGTCACAGAGTGTGAGAGAGAATCCCAAACTGTGAGAGAATCCCAGATGATCCAAGAGTGTGAGAGAGAATCCCCGTGTGTGGGAGAATCCCAGATTGTCCCAGAGTGTGCGAGAGAATCCCGGTGTGAGAGAGAATCCCAGATGGTCCCAGAGTGTTTGAGAGAATCCCAGTGTGTGTGAGAATCCCAGATGATGCCAGAGTTTTCAGAGAGAATCCCAGTGTGAGAGAGAATCCCATATGATCCCAGAGTGTGAGAGAGAATCCCAGTGTGATATATATTCCCAGATCGTCCCAGAGTGTGAGAGAGAATCCCAGTTTGAGAGATACTCCCAGATGATCCCAGAGTGTGAGAGAGAATGCCAGTGTGTGAGAGAATCCCAGATGATACCAGAGTGTGAGAGAGAATCCCAGTGTGAGAGAGAATCCCACATGGTCACAGATGTTTAGAGAGCATTCCAGTGTGAGAGAGATTCCCAGAAGATCACAGAGTGTGAGAGAGAATGCCAGTGTGAGAGAGAATCCCAGATGATCCGAGACTGTGAGAGAGAATCCCAGTGTGTGAGAGAATCCCGGATGGATCCAGAGTGTGTGAGAGTATCCCAGTGTGTGAGAGAGTCCCAGATTTTCTCAGAATTCGAGAGAGAATCCCAGTGAGAGAGAGAATCCCAGATGGCCCCAGAGTGTGAGAGAGAATCCCGGTGTGAGAGAGAATCTTAGATGATCCCAGAGTGTGAGAGAGAATGCCAGTGTGTGAGAGAATCCCAGATGATCCCAGAGTGTGAGAGAGAATCCCAGTGTGAGAGAGAATCCCAGATGATCGCAGATTGTGAGAGAGAATCCCAGTGTGTGAGAGAACCCCAGATGGTCCCAGAGATTGTGAGAGAATCCCAGATGATTCCAGAGTGTGAGAGAGAATCCCAGTGTGAGAGAGAATCCCAGGTGGTCCATGAGTGTGGGAAAGATTCCCAGTGAGTGAGAGAATCCCTGATGGTCCCAGAGTGTGTGAGAGAATCCCAGTGTGAGAGAGAATCCCAGAAGATCCCAGAGTGTGAGAGAGAATCCTAGTGTGAGAGAGAATCCCAGATGATCCCAAAGTGAGAGAGGGAATAACAGTGTGTGTGAGAGGAACCCAGAGTGTGAGAGAGAATCCCAGGTGGGCCCAGAGTGTGTGAGAGTGTCCCAGTGTGAGAGAGTATCCCAGATGTTCCCAGAGTGTGAAAGAATCCCAGTGAGAGAGCGAATCCCAGACGGTCACAGAGTGTGAGAGGGAATGCCAGTGTGTGAGAGAATCCCAGATGATCCCAGAGTGTGAGAGAGAATCCCAGTGTGTGGGAGAATCCCAGATGGTCCCAGAGTATGAGACAGAATCCCAGTGTGAGAGAATCCCAGATGATCCCAAAGTGTGTGATAGTATCCCAGTGTGATAGAGAATCCCAGATGATACCAGAGTGTGAGAGAGAATCCCAGTTTGTGAGAAAATCCCAGATGATCCCAGAGTTTGAGAGAGGATCCCTGTATATGAGAGAATCCCAGATGATCCCAGAGTGTGGGTGAAAATAATAGTGTGTGAGAGAATCCCAGATGGTCGCAGTGTGTGAGAGACAATGCCAGTCTGAGAGAGAATCCCAGAAGATCCCAGAGTGTGAGAGAGCATCCGAGTGTGAGAGTGAATCCCAGATGATCCCAGAGTTTGTGAGAGAATCCCAGCGTGTGAGAGAATTCCAGATGTTCCCAGTGCGTGAGAGAGAATCCCAGAAGATCCCATAGTGTGGTAGAGAATCCCAGTGTGAGACAGAATCCCAGATTGTCCCAGAGGGTGAGCGAGAATGCCAGTGAGAGAGAGAAACCTAGATAATCCCAGAGTGTGAAAGCGAATCCCATGTGTGTGAGAATCCCAGGTGATCCCAGATTGTGAGAGAGAATCCCAGTGTGTGAGATAATCCCAGATGATAACAGAGTGTGAGAAAATCCCAGATGATCCCAGAGTGTGAGAGAGAATCTGAGTTTGTGAGACAATCCCAGATGATCCCAGAATGTGAGAGAATCCCAGTGAAAGAGAGAATCCCAGCTGGTCCCAGAGTATGAGAGACAGTCACATTGAGTGAGAGAGAATCCCAGATGATCCCGGAGTGTGCGAGAGGATCCCAGTGTGAGAGAGAATCCTGGATCGTCCCAGAGTGTGAGAGAGTCCCAGTGAGTGGGAGAATCCCAGAAGGTCCCAGAGTGTGAGAGACCAAATCCCAATGTTTGAGAGAAGCCCAGAGGGTCCCAGAATGTAAGAGTGAATCCCAGTGTGTGACAATCCCAGATGATAACAGAGTGTGTGTGAGAAACCCAGTATGTGAGAGAATCCCAGATGGTCCCAGAGTGTCAGAGAGAATCCCATTGTGTGAGAGAGACTCCCAGATGGTATAAGAGTGTGAGAGAGAAACCCAGTGTGTGAGAGCATCCCAGAGTGTGAGAGAGAATCCCAGATGATCCCAGAGTGTGAGAGAGAATGCCAGTGTGTGAGAGAATCCCAGATGATCCCAGAGTGTGAGAGAGAATCCCAGTGTGAGAGAGGATCCCACATGGTCACAGATTGTGAGAGAGAATCCCAGTTTGAGAGAGAATCCCAGATGATCCCAGAGTGTGAGAGAGAATGCCAGTCTGTGGGATAATCCCAGATGGTCCCAGAGTATGAGACAGAATCGCAGTGTGAGAGAGAATCCCAGATGATCCCAGAGTGTGTGAGAGAATCCCAGTGTGAGAGAGAATCCCAGATGATCCCAGAGTGTTTGGAGAGCATTCCAGTGTGAGAGAGAATCCCAGTGTGAGAGAGAGTCCCACATGGTCACAGATTGTGAGAGAGAATCACAGTTTGAGAGAGAATCCCTGATGATCCCAGAGCGTGAGAGAGACACACCGTGAGGGAGAGAATCCCAGATGGTCCCAAAGTGTGAGAGAGAATCCCAGTGTGTGTGAGAATCCCAGATGATGCCAGAGTTTTCAGAGAGAATCACAGTGTGAGAGAGAATCCCAGATGATCCCAGAATGTGAGAGAGAATTCCATTGTGAGACAGATTCCCAGATCGTCCCAGAGTGTGAGTGAGAATCCCAGTGTGAGAGAGAACCCCAGATGATCCCAGAGTGTGAGAGAGAATTCCATTGTGAGACAGATTCCCAGATCGTCCCAGAGTGTGAGTGAGAATCCCAGTGTGAGAGAGAACCCCAGATGATCCCAGAGTGTGAGAGAGAATCCCAGTGTGAGAGAGAATCCCACATGGTCACAGATTGTGAGAGACAATCCCAGTTTGAGCGAGAATCCCAGATGATCCCAGAGTGTGAGAGAGAATGCCAGTGTGTGGGAGAATCCCAGATGGTCCCAGAGTGTGTGAGAGAATCCCAGTGTGAGAGAGAATCCCAGATGATCCCAGAGTGTTTAGAGAGCATTCCAGTGTGAGAGAGATTCCCAGAAGATCACAGAGAGTGAGATAGAATCCCAGTGTGAGAGTGAATCCCAGATGATCCGAGAGTGTGAGAGAGAATCCCCGTGTGTGGGAGAATCCCAGATGGTCCCAGAGTGTGAGAGAGAATCCCGGTGAGAGAGAAAATCCCAGATGTTCCCAGAGTGTGTGAGAGAAACCCAGTGTGAGAGAGAATCCCAGGTGATCCCGGAGTGTGTGAGAGGATCCCAGTGTGAGAGAGAATCCTGGATCGTCCCAGAGTGTGAGTGAGAATGCCAGTCTGAGAGAGAATCCCAGATGATCCCAGAGTGTGAGAGAGAAACCCAGTGTGTGAGAGAATCCCAGATTGTCCCAGAGTGTGAGTGAGAATGCCAGTCTGAGAGAGAATCCCAGATGATCCCAGAGTGACAGAGCGAATCCCAGTGTGTGAGAGAATTCCAGATGATCCCAGAGTGTGAGAGAATCCCAGATGATCCCGGAGTGTGTGAGAGGATCCCAGTGTGAGAGAGAATCCTGGATCGTCCAAGAGTGTGATAGAGAATCCCAGTGTGTGAGAGAATCCCAGATGATCCCAGAGTGTGTGAGAGAAACCCAGTTTGTGAGAGAATCCCAGATGGTCCCAGAGTTTGAGAGAGAATCCCATTGTGTGAGAGAGAATCCCAGATGATCCAAGAGTTTGTGAGAGAATACCAGCGAGAGAGAGAATCCGACATGGTCACACAGTGTGAGAGAGAAACCCAGTGTGTGAGAGAATTCCAGATGTTCCCAGAGAGTGAGAGAGAATCCCAGTGTGTGAGAGAGAATCCCAGATGATCCCATGATGTGATAGAGAATCCCAGTGCGTGAGAGAATCCCAGATTGTACCAGAGTGTGAGTGAGAATGCCAGTCTGAGACAGAATCCCAGATGATCCCAGAGTGAGAGAGCGAATCCCAGTTTGTGAGAGAATCCCAGATGGCCCCAGAGTGTGAGAGAGAATCCCATTGTGTGAGAGAGAATCCCAGATGGTCCCAGAGTGTGAGAGAGAAACCCAGTCTGAGAGCATCCCAGAGTGTGAGAGAGAATTCCAGTGTGTGAGAGAATCCCAGCTGGTCACAGAGTGTGAGAGAGAATCCCAGTTGGTGTGAAAATTCCAGATAATCCCATATTGTGTGAGAGAATCCCAGTGAGAGAGAGAAATCCGAGATGGTCGCAGAGTGTGAGAGAGAATCCCAGTGTGTGAGAGAATCCCAGATAATCCCAGAGTGTGAGAGAGAATCCCAGTGTTTGAGAGAATCCCAGATGATCCCAGAGTGTGTGAGAGAAACCCAGTGTGTGAGAGAATCCCACATTGTCCCAGAGTGTGAGTGAGAATGCCAGTCTGAGAGAGAATCCCAGATGATCCCAGAGTGAGAGAGTGAATCCCAGTGTGAGAGAGAATCCTGGATCATCCCAGAGTGTGAGAGAGAATCCCAGTGAGAGAGAGAAATCCGAGATGGTCGCAGAGTGTGAGAGAGAATCCCAGTGTGTGAGAGAATCCCAGATGATCCCAGAGTGTGAGAGAGAATCCCAGTGTTTGAGAGAATCCCAGATGATCCCAGAGTGTGTGAGAGAAACCCAGTGAGTGAGAGAATCCCAGATTGTCCCAGAGTGTGAGTGAGAATGCCAGTCTGAGAGAGAATCCCAGATGATCCCGGAGTGTGTGAGAGGATCCCAGTGTGAGAGAAAATCCTGGATCATCCCAGAGTGTGAGAGAGAATACCAGTGTGAAAGAGAAACCCAGATGATCCCAGAGTGTGAGAGAATCCCAGTGGGTGAGACAATCCCAGATGATCCCAGAGATTGATAGAGAATCCCAGTGTGAAAGACAATCCCAGATGATCCCAGAGTTTTATAGAGAATCCCAGTGTGAAAGAGAATCCCAGATGATCCCAGAGTGTGAGAGAATCCCAGTGGGTGGGACAATCCCAAATGATCCCAGAGATTTAGAGAGAATCCCGGTGTGAGAGAGAATCCCAGTTGATTCCAGAGTGTGAGACAGAATCCTAGTGTGTGAGAGAATCCCAGATGATCCCAGAGTGTGTGAGAGAAACCGAGTGTGTGAGAGAATTCCTGATGGTCCCAGAGTGTGAGAGAGAATTCCAGTGTGTGAGAGAATCCCTGCTGGTCACAGAGTGTGAGAGAGAATCTCAGTTGGTGTGAAAATTCCAGATAATCCCATAGTGTGTGAGAGAATCCCAGTGAGAGAGAGAAATCCGAGATGGTCGCAGAGTGTGAGAGAGAATCCCAGTGTGTGAGAGAATCCCAGATAATCCCAGAGTGTGAGAGAGAATCCCAGTGTTTGACAGAATCCCAGATGATCCCAGAGTGTGTGAGAGAAACCCAGTGTGTGAGAGAATCCCAGATTGTCCCAGAGTGTGAGTGAGAATGCCAGTCTGAGAGAGAATCCCAGATGATCCCAGAGTGAGAGAGTGAATCCCAGTGTGAGAGAGAATCCTGGATCATCCCAGAGTGTGAGAGAGAATCCCAGTGAGAGAGAGAAATCCGAGATGGTCGCAGAGTGTGAGAGAGAATCCCAGTGTGTGAGAGAATCCCAGATAATCCCAGAGTGTGAAAGAGAATCCCAGTGTGTGAGAGAGAATCCCAGATGATCCCATGATGTGATAGAGAATCCCAGTGCGTGAGAGAATCCCAGATTGTACCAGAGTGTGAGTGAGAATGCCAGTCTGAGACAGAATCCCAGATGATCCCAGAGTGAGAGAGCGAATCCCAGTTTGTGAGAGAATCCCAGATGGCCCCAGAGTGTGAGAGAGAATCCCATTGTGTGAGAGAGAATCCCAGATGGTCCCAGAGTGTGAGAGAGAAACCCAGTCTGAGAGCATCCCAGAGTGTGAGAGAGAATTCCAGTGTGTGAGAGAATCCCAGCTGGTCACAGAGTGTGAGGGAATCCCAATGGGTGAGACAATCCCAGATGATCCCAGAGTTTTATAGAGAATCCCAGTGTGAAAGAGAATCCCAGATGATCCCAGAGTGTGAGAGAATCCCAGTGGGTGAGACAATCCCAGATGATCCCAGAGTTTTAGAGAGAATCCCAGTGTGAAAGAGAATCCCAGATGATCCCAGAGTGTGAGAGAATCCCAGTGGGTGAGACAATCCCAGATGATCCCAGAGATTTAGAGAGAATCCCGGTGTGAGAGAGAATCCCAGATGATTCCAGAGTGTGAGACAGAATCCTAGTGTGAGAGAGAATCCCAGATGATCCCAGAGTGTGAGAGAGAATCCCAGTGTGAGAGAGAATCCCAGATGATCCCAGAGTGTGTAAGAGAATTCCAGTCTGTGTGAGAATCCCAGAAGATCACAGAGTGTGAGAGAGAATCCCAGTGTGAGAGAGTATCCCAGATGATACCAGAGTGTGAAAGAGATTCCCAGTATGTGAGAGAATCCCGGATGATCCCAGAGTGTGAGAGAGACTCCCAGTGTGTGAGAGAATCCCAGATGAGCGCAGAGTGTGAGAGAGAATCCGAGTGTGTGGGAGGATCCCAGATGGTGCCAGAGTATGAGACAGAAACCCAGTGTGAGAGAATTCCCAGATGATCCCAAAGTGTGTGATAGAATCCCAGTGTGAGAGAGAATCCCATACGATCCCAGAGTGTTTAGAGAGAATCCCAGTGTGAGAGAGAATCCCAGATGATCCCAGAGTGTGAGAGAGAATCCCAGTGTGAGAGAGAATCCCAGATGATGCCAGAGTGAGAGAGAGAATCCCAGTTTTTGAGAAAATCCCAGATGATCCCAGAGTGTGAAAGAGAATCCTAGTGTGAGAGAGAATCCCAAATGATCCCAGAGTGTAACAGAGAATAACAGTGTGTCAGAGGAACCCAGAGTGTGAGAGGGAATCTCAGGTGGCACCAGAGTGTGTGAGAGAATCCCAGTGTGAGAGAGTATCCCAGATGATACCAGAGAGTGAGAGAGATTCCCAGTGTGTGAGACAGTCCCAGATGAGCACCGAGTGTGAGATAGAATTCCAGTGTGAGAGAAAATCACAGAAGATCCCAGAGTGTGAGAGAGAATCCCAGTGTGTGTGAGAATCCCAGATGATCCCAGAGTGTGTGAGAGAAACCCAGTGGGTGAGACAATCCCAGATGATCGCAGAGTTTTAGAGTGAATCCCAGTGTGAAAGAGAATCCCAGATGATCCCAGAGTGTGAGAGAATCCCAGTGGGTGAGACCATCCCAAATGATCCCAGAGATTTAGAGAGAATCCCGGTGTGAGAGAGAATCCCAGTTGATTCCAGAGTGTGAGACAGAACCCTAGTGTGTGAGAGAATCCCAGATGATCCCAGAGTGTGTGAGAGAAACCGAGTGTGTGAGAGAATTCCTGATGGTCCCAGAGTGTGAGAGAGAATTCCAGTGTGTGAGAGAATCCCTGCTGGTCACAGAGTGTGAGAGAGAATCCCAGTTGGTGTGAAAATTCCAGATAATCCCATAGTGTGTGAGAGAATCCCAGTGAGAGAGAGAAATCCGAGATGGTCGCAGAGTGTGAGAGAGAATCCCAGTGTGTGAGAGAATCCCAGATAATCCCAGAGTGTGAGAGAGAATCCCAGTGTTTGAGAGAATCCCAGATGATCCCAGAGTGTGTGAGAGAAACCCAGTGTGTGAGAGAATCCCAGATTGTCCCAGAGTGTGAGTGAGAATGCCAGTCTGAGAGAGAATCCCAGATGATCCCAGAGTGAGAGAGTGAATCCCAGTGTGAGAGAGAATCCTGGATCATCCCAGAGTGTGAGAGAGAATCCCAGTGAGAGAGAGAAATCCGAGATGGTCGCAGAGTGTGAGAGAGAATCCCAGTGTGTGAGAGAATCCCAGATGATCCCAGAGTGTGAGAGAGAATCCCAGTGTTTGAGAGAATCCCAGATGATCCCAGAGTGTGTGAGAGAAACCCAGTGTGTGAGAGAATCCCAGATTGTCCCAGAGTGTGAGTGAGAATGCCAGTCTGAGAGAGAATCCCAGATGATCCCGCAGTGTGTGAGAGGATCCCAGTGTGAGAGAGAATACTGGATCATCCCAGAGTGTGAGAGAGAATACCAGTGTGAAAGAGAATCCCAGATGATCCCAGAGTGTGAGAGAATCCCAGTGGGTGAGACAATCCCAGATGATCCCAGAGTTGTAGAGAGAATCCCAGTGTGAAAGAGAATCCCAGATGATCCCAGAGTGTGAGAGAATCCCAGTGTGTGAGACAATCCTAAATGATCCCAGAGATTTAGAGAGAATCCCGGTGTGAGAGAGAATCCCAGTTGATTCCAGAGTGTGAGACAGAATCCTAGTGTGTGAGAGAAACCGAGTGTGTGAGAGAATTCCTGATGGTCCCAGAGTGTGAGAGAGAATTCCAGTGTGTGAGAGAATCCCAGCTGGTCACAGAGTGTGAGAGAGAATCCCAGTTGGTGTGAAAATTCCAGATAATCCCATAGTGTGTGAGAGAATCCCAGTGAGAGAGAGAAATCCGAGATGGTCGCAGAGTGTGAGAGAGAATCCCAGTGTGTGAGAGAATCCAAGATATTCCCAGAGTGTGAGAGAGAATCCCAGTGTTTGAGAGAATCCCAGATGATCCCAGAGTGTGTGAGAGAAACCCAGTGTGTGAGAGAATCCCAGATTGACCCAGAGTGTGAGTGAGAATGCCAGTCTGAGAGAGAATCCTAGATGATCCCAGAGTGAGAGAGAGAATCCCAGTGTGAGAGAGAATCCTGGATCATCCCAGAGTGTGAGAGAGAATACCAGTGTGAAAGAGAATCCCAGATGATCCCAGAGTGTGAGAGAATCCCAGTGGGTGAGACAATCCCAGATGATCCCAGAGTTTTATAGAGAATCCCAGTGTGAAAGAGAATCCCAGATGATCCCAGAGTGTGTGAGAGAATCCCAGTCGGTGAGACAATCCCAGATGATCCCAGAGTTTTAGAGAGAATCCCAGTGTGAAAGAGAATCCCAGATGATCCCAGAGTGTGAGAGAATCCCAGTGGGTGAGACAATCCCAGATGATCCCAGAGTGTGAGAGAATCCCAGTGGGTGAGACAATCACAAATGATCCCAGAGATTTAGAGAGAATCCCAGTGTGTGAGAGAATCCCAGATAATCCCAGAGTGTGAGAGAGAATCCCAGTGTTTGAGAGAATCCCAGATGATCCCAGAGTGTGTGAGAGAAACCCAGTGTGTGAGAGAATCCCAGATTGTCCCAGAGTGTGAGTGAGAATGCCAGTCTGAGAGAGAATCCATGATGATCCCAGAGTGAGAGAGTGAATCCCAGTGTGAGAGAGAATCCTGGATCATCCCAGAGTGTAAGAGAGAATCCCAGTGAGAGAGAGAAATCCGAGATGGTCGCAGAGTGTGAGAGAGAATCCCAGTGTGTGAGAGAATCCCAGATGATCCCAGAGTGTGTGAGAGAAACCCAGTGTGTGAGAGAATCCCAGATTGTCCCAGCGTGTGAGAGAGAATCCCATTGCGTGAGAGAGAATCCCAGATGTTCCCAGAGTGTGAGAGAGAAACCCAGGTGATCCCATAGTGTGAGAGTCAGTCCGAGTGAGAGAGAGAATCTCAGATGGTCCCAGAGAGTGAGAGAGAATCCCAGTGTGAGAGAGAATCCCAAATGATACCAGTGTGTGAGAGAGAATCCCAGTGTGTGAGAGAATCCCAGATTGTCCCAGAGTGTGAGTGAGAATGCCAGTCTGAGAGAGAATCCCAGATGATCCCAGAGTGAGAGAGTGAATCCCAGTGTGAGAGAGAATCCTGGATCATCCCAGAGTGTGAGAGAGAATCCCAGTGAGAGAGAGAAATCCGAGATGGTCGCAGAGTGTGAGAGAGAATCCCAGTGTGTGAGAGAATCCCAGATGATCCCAGAGTGTGTGAGAGAAACCCAGTGGGTGAGAGAATCCCAGATTGTCCCAGAGTGTGAGTGAGAATGCCAGTCTGAGAGAGAATCTCAGATGATCCCGGAGTGTGTGAGAGGATCCCAGTGTGAGAGAGAATCCTGGATCATCCCAGAGTGTGAGAGAATACCAGTGTGAAAGAGAATCCCAGATGATCCCAGAGTGTGAGAGAATCCCAGTGGCTGAGACAATCCCAGATGATCCCAGAGTTTTATAGAGAATCCCAGTGTGAAAGAGAATCCCAGATGATCCCAGAGTGTGGGAGAATCCCAGTGGGTGAGACAATCCCAGATGATCCCAGAGTTGTAGAGAGAATACCAGTGTGAAAGAGAATCCCAGATGATCCCAGAGTGTGAGAGAATCCCAGTGGGTGAGACAATCCCAGATGATCCCAGAGTTTTATAGAGAATCCCAGTGTGAAAGAGAATCCCAATGATCCCAGAGTGTGAGAGAATCCCAGTGGGTGAGACAATCCCAGATGATCCCAGAGTTTTAGAGAGAATCCCAGTGTGAAAGAGAATCCCAGATGATCCCAGAGTGTGAGAGAATCCCAGTGGGTGAGACAATCCCAAATGATCCCAGAGATTTAGAGAGAATCCCGGTGTGAGAGAGAATCCCAGTTGATCCCAGAGTGTGAGACAGACTCCTAGTGTGTGAGAGAATCCCAGATGATCCCAGAGTGTGTGAGAGAAACCGAGTGTGTGAGAGAATTCCTGATGGTCCCAGAGTGTGAGAGAGAATCCCAGTGTGTGAGAGAGAATCCCAGATGGTCCCATGGTTTGATAGAGAATCCCAGTGTGAGAGTGAATCCTAGGTGATCCCAGAGTGTGTGAGAGAAACTCTGTGTGTGAGAGAATCCCAGTTGGTCCCAGACTGTGAGAGAGAATCCCATTGTGTGTGAGAGAATCCCAGATGTTCCCAGAGTGTGAGAGAGAATCCCAGGTGATCCCATAGTGCGTGAGTCAGTCCGAGTGAGAGACAGAATCTCAGATGGTCGCAGAGAGTGAGAGAGAATCCCAGTGTGAGAGAGAATCCCAAATGATACCAGTGTGTGAGAGTGAATCCCAGTGTGTGAGAGAATCCCAGATTGTCCCAGAGTGTGAGTGAGAATGCCAGTCTGAGAGAGAATCCCAGATAGTCCCAGAGTGAGAGAGTGAATCCCAGTGTGTGGGAGAATCCCAGATGATCCCAGATTGTGAGAGAATCCCAATGATCCCGGAGTGTGTGAGGGGATCCCAGTGGGTGAGACAATCGCAGATGATCCCAGAGTTTCAGAGAGAGAATCCCAGTGTGAAAGAGAATCCCAGATGATCCCAGAGTGTGAGAGAATCCCAGTGGGTGAGACAATCCCAGATGATCCCAGAGTTTTAGAGAGAATCCCAGTGTGAAAGGGAATCCCAGATGATCCAAGAGTGTGAGAGAATCCCAGTGGGTGAGACAATCCCAGATGTTCCCAGAGTTTTAGAGAGAATCCCAGTCTGAGCGAGAATCCCAGTTGATCCCAGAGTGTGAGACAGAATCCCAGTGTGTGAGAGAATCCCAGATGATCCCAGAGTGTGTGAGAGAAATCCAGTGTGTGAGAGAATCCCAGATGATCCCAGAGTGTGAGCGAGAATGCCAGTTTGAGAGAGAATCCCAGATGATCCCAGAGTGAGAGAGCGAATCCCAGTGTGTGAGAGAATCCCCGATGATCCCAGATTGTGAGAGAGAATCCCAGTGTGTGAGAGAATCCCAGATGATCCCAGAGTGTGAGAGAGAATCCGAGTTTGTGAGACAATCCCAGATGATCTAAGAATGTGTGAGAGAAACACAGTATGTGAGAGAATCCCAGATGGTCCCAGACTGTGAGAGAGAATTCCAGATGATCCCAGAATGTGAGAGAATCCCAGTGTGTGAGAGAATCCCAGATGATCCCGGAGTGTGTGAGAGGATCCCAGTGTGTGAGAGAATCCCAGACGGTGCCAGAGTGTGAGAGAGAATCCCATTGTGTGAGAGAGAATCCCAGATGTTCCCAGTGTGTGGGAGAGAAACCCAGTGTGTGAGAGCATCCCAGAGTGTGAGAGGGAATCCCAGTGTGTGAGACAATCCCAGATGATCCCAGAGTGTGAGAGCGAATCCCAGTGCGTGAGAGAACCCCAGATGATCCCAGAGTGTGAGAGAATCCCACTGAGTGAGAGAATCCCAGATGGTGCCAGAGTGTGAGAGAGAATCCCAGTTTGTGAGAGAATCCCAGATGATCCCAGAGTGTGTGAGAGAAACTCAGTGTGTGAGAGAATCCCAAATAATCCTAGAATATGAGAGAATCCCAGTGAAAGACAGAATCCCAGTTGGTTCCAGAGTATGAGAGAAAATCCCAGTGTGAGATAGAATCCCAGATGATCACGGAGTGTGTGAGAGGATCCCAGTGTGAGAGAGAATCCTGGATCGTCCTAGAGTGTGAGAGAGAATCCCAGTGTGTTAGACATACCCCAGATGATCCCAGAGTATGAGAGAGAATCCCAGAGTCTGAGAGAATCCCAGATGATCCCAGTGTGTGAGAGAATCCCACTGAGAGAGAGAGAATCCCAGGTGGTGCCAGAGTGTGAGAGAGAATCCCAGTGTGTGAGAGAATCCCAGATGATCCCAGAGTGTGTGAGAGAAACCCAGTGTGTGAGAGAATCCCAGATGGTCTCAGAATGTGAGAGAGAATCCCATTGTGTGAGAGAGAATCCCAGATTGTCCCAGTGAGTGAGAGAGAAACCCTGTGTGTGAGAGCATCCCCGAGTGTGAGAGAGAATCCCAGTGTGAAAGAGAATCCCAGATGATCCCAGAGTGTGAGAGAATCCCAGTGGATGAGACAATCCCAGATGATTCCAGAGTTTTATAGAGAATCCCAGTGTGAAAGAGAATCCCAGATGATCCCAGAGTGTGAGAGAATCCCAGTGGGTGAGACAATCCCAGATGATCCCAGAGTTTTAGAGAGAATCCCAGTGTGAAAGAGAATCCCAGATGATCCCAGAGTGTGAGAGACTCCCAGTGGGTGAGACAATCCCAGATGATCCCAGAGTTTTAGAGAGAATCCCAGTGTGAGAGAGAATCCCAGTTGATCCCAGAGTGTGAGTCAGAATCCTAGTGTGTGAGAGAATCCCAGATGATCCCAGAGTGTGTGAGAGAAACCCAGTGTGTGAGAGAATCCCAGATGATCCCAGAGTTTGTGAGAGAATCCCAGTGTGTGAGAGAGAATCCCAGTGGGTGAGACAATCCCAGATGATCCCAGAGTTTTATAGAGAATCCCAGTGTGAAAGAGAATCCCAGATGATCCCAGAGTGTGTGAGAGAAACCCAGTGTGTGAGAGAATCCCAGATGGTCTCAGAATGTGAGAGAGAATCCCATTGTGTGAGAGAGAATCCCAGATTGTCCCAGTGAGTGAGAGAGAAACCCTGTGTGTGAGAGCATCCCCGAGTGTGAGAGAGAATCCCAGTGTGAAAGAGAATCCCAGATGATCCCAGAGTGTGAGAGAATCCCAGTGGATGAGACAATCCCAGATGATTCCAGAGTTTTATAGAGAATCCCAGTGTGAAAGAGAATCCCAGATGATCCCAGAGTGTGAGAGAATCCCAGTGGGTGAGACAATCCCAGATGATCCCAGAGTTTTAGAGAGAATCCCAGTGTGAAAGAGAATCCCAGATGATCCCAGAGTGTGAGAGAATCCCAGTGGGTGAGACAATCCCAGATGATCCCAGAGTTTTAGAGAGAATCCCAGTGTGAGAGAGAATCCCAGTTGATCCCAGAGTGTGAGTCAGAATCCTAGTGTGTGAGAGAATCCCAGATGATCCCAGAGTGTGTGAGAGAAACCCAGTGTGTGAGAGAATCCCAGATGATCCCAGAGTTTGTGAGAGAATCCCAGTGTGTGAGAGAGAATCCCAGTGGGTGAGACAATCCCAGATGATCCCAGAGTTTTATAGAGAATCCCAGTGTGAAAGAGAATCCCAGATGATACCAGAGTGTGAGAGAATCCCAGTGGTTGAGACAATCCCAGATGATCCCAGAGTTTTAGAGAGAATCCCAGTGTGAAAGAGAATCCCAGATGATCCCAGAGTGTGAGAGAATCCCAGTGGGTGAGACAATCCCAGATGATCCCAGAGTTTTAGAGAGAATCCCAGTGTGAGAGAGAATCCCAGTTGATCCCAGAGTGTGAGACAGAATCCTAGTGTGTGAGAGAATCCCAGATGATCCCAGAGTGTGTGAGAGAAACCGAGTGTGTGAGAGAATCCCAGATGATCCCAGAGTTTGTGAGAGAATCCCAGTGTGTGAGAGAGAATCCCAGATGGTCCAGTGGTGTGATAGAGAATCCCAGTGTGAGAGTGAATCCGAGGTGATCCCAGAGGGTGTGAGAGAAACTCAGTGTGTGAGAGAATCCCAGTTGGTCCCAGACTGTGAGAGAGAATCCCATTGTGTGTGAGAGAATCCCGGATGTTCCCAGAGTGTGAGAGAGAATCCCAGGTGATCCCATAGTGCGAGAGTCAGTACGAGTGAGAGACAGTATCTCAGATGGTCGCAGAGAGTGAGAGAGAATCCCAGTGTGAGAGAGAATCCCAAATGATACCAGTGTGTGAGAGAGAATCCCAGTGTGTGAGAGAATCCCAGATTGTCCCAGAGTGTGAGTGAGAATGCCAGTCTGAGAGAGAATCCCAGATAGTCCCAGAGTGAGAGAGTGAATCCCAGTGTGTGGGAGAATCCCAGATGATCCCAGAGTGTGAGAGAATCCCAGATGATCCCGGAATGTGTGAGGGGATCCCAGTGTGAGAGAGAATCCTGGATCGTCCCAGAGAATGAGAGAGAATCCAAGAGTGAAAGAGAATCCCAGATGATCCCAGAGTGTGAGAGAATCCCAGTGGGTGAGAGAATCCCAGATGATCCCAGAATTTTAGAGAGAATCCCAGTGTGAAAGAGAATCCCAGATGATCCCAGAGTGTGAGAGAATCCCAGTGGGTGAGACAATCCCAGATGATCCCAGAGTGTGAGAGAGAATCCCAGTGTGTGAGAGAATCCCAGATGGTCCCAGAGTGTGAGAGAGAATCCCATTGTGTGAGAGAGAATCCCAGATGATCCCAGAGTTTGTGAGAGAATCCCAGTGTGTGAGAGAGAATCCCAGATGATCCCATGGTGTGATATAGATTCCCAGTGTGAGAGTGAATACTAGCTGATCCCAGAGTGTGTGAGAGAAACCCAATGTGTGAGAGAATCCCAGATTGTCCCAGCGTGTGAGAGAGAATCCCATTGCGTGAGAGAGAATCCCAGATGTTCCCAGAGTGTGAGAGAGAAACCCAGGTGATCCCATAGTGTGAGAGTCAGTCCGAGTGAGAGAGAGAATCTCAGATGGTCCCAGAGAGTGAGAGAGAATCCCAGTGTGAGAGAGAATCCCAAATGATACCAGTGTGTGAGAGAGAATCCCAGTGTGTGAGAGAATCCCAGATTGTCCCAGAGTGTGAGTGAGAATGCCAGTCTGAGAGAGAATCCCAGATGATCCCAGAGTGAGAGAGTGAATCCCAGTGTGAGAGAGAATCCTGGATCATCCCAGAGTGTGAGAGAGAATCCCAGTGAGAGAGAGAAATCCGAGATGGTCGCAGAGTGTGAGAGAGAATCCCAGTGTGTGAGAGAATCCCAGATGATCCCAGAGTGTGTGAGAGAAACCCAGTGGGTGAGAGAATCCCAGATTGTCCCAGAGTGTGAGTGAGAATGCCAGTCTGAGCGAGAATCCCAGATGATCCCGGAGAGTGTGAGAGGATCCCAGTGTGAGAGAGAATCCTGGATCATCCCAGAGTGTGAGAGAATACCAGTGTGAAAGAGAATCCCAGATGATCCCAGAGTGTGAGAGAATCCCAGTGGGTGAGACAATCCCAGATGATCCCAGAGTTTTATAGAGAATCCCAGTGTGAAAGAGAATCCCAGATGATCCCAGAGTGTGGGAGAATCCCAGTGGGTGAGACAATCCCAGATGATCCCAGAGTTTTAGAGAGAATACCAGTGTGAAAGAGAATCCCAGATGATCCCAGAGTGTGAGAGAATCCCAGTGGGTGAGACAATCCCAGATGATCCCAGAGTTTTATAGAGAATCCCAGTGTGAAAGAGAATCCCAGATGATCCCAGAGTGTGAGAGAATCCCAGTGTGTGAGACAATCCCAGATGATCCCAGAGTTTTAGAGAGAATCCCAGTGTGAAAGAGAATCCCAGATGATCCCAGAGTGTGAGAGAATCCCAGTGGGTGAGACAATCCCAAATGATCCCAGAGATTTAGAGAGAATCCCGGTGTGAGAGAGAATCCTAGTTGATCCCAGAGTGTGAGACACAATCCTAGTGTGTGAGAGAATCCCAGATGATCCCAGAGTGTGTGAGAGAAACCGAGTGTGTGAGAGAATTCCTGATGGTCCCAGAGTGTGAGAGAGAATCCCATTGTGTGAGAGAGAATCCCAGATGGTCCCATGGTTTGATAGAGAATCCCAGTGTGAGAGTGAATCCTAGGTGATCCCAGAGTGTGTGAGAGAAACTCTGTGTGTGAGAGAATCCCAGTTGGTCCCAGACTGTGAGAGAGAATCCCATTGTGTGTGAGAGAATCCCAGATGTTCCCAGAGTGTGAGAGAGAATCCCAGGTGATCCCATAGTGCGAGAGTCAGTCCGAGTGAGAGACAGAATCTCAGATGGTCGCAGAGAGTGAGAGAGAATCCCAGTGTGAGAGAGAATCCCAAATGATACCAGTGTGTGAGAGAGAATCCCAGTGTGTGAGAGAATCCCAGATTGTCCCAGAGTGTGAGTGAGAATGCCAGTCTGAGAGAGAATCCCAGATAGTCCCAGAGTGAGAGAGTGAATCCCAGTGTGTGGGAGAATCCCAGATGATCCCAGATTGTGAGAGAATCCCAATGATCCCGGAGTGCGTGAGGGGATCCCAGTGGGTGAGACAATCGCAGATGATCCCAGAGTTTCAATGAGAGAATCCCAGTGTGAAAGAGAATCCCAGATGATCCAAGAGTGTGAGAGAATCCCAGTGGGTGAGACAATCCCAGATGTTCCCAGAGTTTTAGAGAGAATCCCAGTGTGAGCGAGAATCCCAGTTGATCCCAGAGTGTGAGACAGAATCCCAGTGTGTGAGAGAATCCCAGATGATCCCAGAGTGTGTGAGAGAAATCCAGTGTGTGAGAGAATCCCAGAAGATCCCAGAGTGTGAGCGAGAATGCCAGTTTGAGAGAGAATCCCAGATGATCCCAGAGTGAGAGAGCGAATCCCAGTGTGTGAGAGAATCCCCGATGATCCCAGATTGTGAGAGAGAATCCCAGTGTGTGAGAGAATCCCAGATGATCCCAGAGTGTGAGAGAGAATCCGAGTTTGTGAGACAATCCCAGATGATCTAAGAATGTGTGAGAGAAACACAGTATGTGAGAGAATCCCAGATGGTCCCAGACTGTGAGAGAGAATTCCAGATGATCCCAGAATGTGAGAGAATCCCAGTGTGTGAGAGAATCCCAGATGATCCCGGAGTGTGTGAGAGGATCCCAGTGTGTGAGAGAATCCCAGACGGTGCCAGAGTGTGAGAGAGAATCCCATTGTGTGAGAGAGAATCCCAGATGTTCCCAGTGTGTGGGAGAGAAACCCAGTGTGTGAGAGCATCCCAGAGTGTGAGAGGGAATCCCAGTGTGTGAGACAATCCCAGATGATCCCAGAGTGTGAGAGCGAATCCCAGTGCGTGAGAGAACCCCAGATGATCCCAGAGTGTGAGAGAATCCCACTGAGTGAGAGAATCCCAGATGGTGCCAGAGTGTGAGAGAGAATCCCAGTTTGTGAGAGAATCCCAGATGATCCCAGAGTGTGTGAGAGAAACTCAGTGTGTGAGAGAATCCCAAATAATCCTAGAATATGAGAGAATCCCAGTGAAAGACAGAATCCCAGATGGTTCCAGAGTATGAGAGAAAATCCCAGTGTGAGATAGAATCCCAGATGATCACGGAGTGTGTGAGAGGATCCCAGTGTGAGAGAGAATCCTGGATCGTCCTAGAGTGTGAGAGAGAATCCCAGTGTGTTAGACATACCCCAGATGATCCCAGAGTATGAGAGAGAATCCCAGAGTCTGAGAGAATCCCAGATGATCCCAGTGTGTGAGAGATTCCCACTGAGAGAGAGAGAATCCCAGGTGGTGCCAGAGTGTGAGAGAGAATCCCAGTGTGTGAGAGAATCCCAGATGATCCCAGAGTGTGTGAGAGAAACCCAGTGTGTGAGAGAATCCCAGATGGTCTCAGAATGTGAGAGAGAATCCCATTGTGTGAGAGAGAATCCCAGATTGTCCCAGTGAGTGAGAGAGAAACCCTGTGTGTGAGAGCATCCCCGAGTGTGAGAGAGAATCCCAGTGTGAAAGAGAATCCCAGATGATCCCAGAGTGTGAGAGAATCCCAGTGGATGAGACAATCCCAGATGATTCCAGAGTTTTATAGAGAATCCCAGTGTGAAAGAGAATCCCAGATGATCCCAGAGTGTGAGAGAATCCCAGTGGGTGAGACAATCCCAGATGATCCCAGAGTTTTAGAGAGAATCCCAGTGTGAAAGAGAATCCCAGATGATCCCAGAGTGTGAGAGACTCCCAGTGGGTGAGACAATCCCAGATGATCCCAGAGTTTTAGAGAGAATCCCAGTGTGAGAGAGAATCCCAGTTGATCCCAGAGTGTGAGTCAGAATCCTAGTGTGTGAGAGAATCCCAGATGATCCCAGAGTGTGTGAGAGAAACCCAGTGTGTGAGAGAATCCCAGATGATCCCAGAGTTTGTGAGAGAATCCCAGTGTGTGAGA